>NC_090651.1:182351978-182651978 GCF_040937935.1 Hyperolius riggenbachi | reverse complement strand
AGACGGAGAAGGTCATCCCATTTCTAATCACTATTAGGCGGAAGGGAAATCCCCATTTATATGGGATATGGGAGTCTCTGAGGAGCTGTGTAATAGGCTTGAAGGCCCTTCTTTTTGCTAGTGTTATTAAAGATAGGTCATTGTAGACGTGGAGCTCGTCCCCTTTAAAGGTGATTGAAGGAGATTTCCTAAGGGCTTGAAGTACAGCCTCTTTAGCTTCATAGTAATGGAGCCTTGTGATGATATCTTTAGGTCTCTGTGCAGAAGGCGAGCGTTCACCCAGGGATCTGTGAGCTCTGTCTAGTCTCCATAATTCGTCAGGGATATCTGGCGCCACTGATTTGAAGAATTCAGTGAGATGTGAGACTATTTGATCAGGCTTTATGGACATTGAGATCCCCTTAATTCTCAGATTTTGCCGTCTTTCTCTCTTTTCAGAGTCTTCCTGAGCTGTGCGGAGCGATTTGAGGTCTGATAGCATAACCTGTTGTTCTTCCTCAAGATCTGCCTGTTTTTGTGAGAGAGAGTCTACTTTCCCCTCTAGGGTATTGGTGCGCTCCCCCAGCCCTGCCAGGTCTGATTTTATGTCCTGCAGCGCTGTGATCATGAGCTGCTGCAGTGATTCGTGCATGGAACGGTAGTGTCTCTCCAGGGCTGATTCCAGCACTGAGGCTGTGATAGGAGTGTTTTCTGCAGTGATATTGGCCTGGGATGCTGGGGTGAGGGGAGGATCTGTGTGACTCACGTTATCGGCGCCATCTTGGATGCCTGTGGGGCGGACAAATCGATCCATTGCGCCGCTTTGTGGGGTGGATTTGAGCGGCGCTTTTGATGGCATCTGCTGCGGGGGATGTTCCGGCAGTGATCCCGGTAAGAGCCGCGTGTTGGGAGCGGAAAAGATGCGGACGGCGGCTCGGGCTGTAGCGGCGTGGGCTGGAGCTCCTCTCCTAAGCGGCCATCTTGGTCGCGCCGCGCATGCGCCTCTGTTTCTAGTCTTTTCTGATAGGTGTTGGAAACATAGCTGAAAGACTCTTTGCCTGATCTTGTTCCAACGTCAGCCTTTTGTATTGAACGTGTGCATAGGGTTCTTGGTGGTCCCCTTAGGCCTGGTGCTTCCCCCTCCCCATCATTGCAAAGCTTTTGAACTATCGTGATAAGCTGGAAATCTTGAGAGCTGCCCAGAAAGTTCCGGAGTTGAAGGGCAATGGAGTGAAAGTTTCAATTTTCAAGGGCCACTTTTATTCATATAAAGAGATGCTTGAAGCATAATCAAGTGCCATATAGTATGCTATACCCTGCAAAGCTTTGAGTACAGTTTAAAGGCAAAGCTTACTTTTTCACTGGCACTAAGGAAGCAGATCAGTGGTTGGAACTGCAGGGTCTTGCTATGCTGTGCAGACAGGATGCATGTGCAGGAAGATAGGTTTCACATGGTCCTGATGTCCTCTGTGATCTTTATATGAACCTGATGATTACCTGTATTTTTCTGAAGCCTGTGATTATATACTATTGACAGTCTCTTATAATTCCTAAATATGGGATAAGGAAAAAAGGAAAACAAATAGTTGATCTGTGACTGTTCTTGCAAAGCACAAGACAAGCATGATGGATTTAAGATTGCTTTCTGCTACTGCTCGTTTGCCCAGTCTGCATATTCTTGCAACAAACTGCTTATTAATGGAAGTCTGCTCTAGTGGGAGCCCGTCTACTTACTGTCACATTACTGATGTACATATGTGGCTAGCAAAAAAAAAAAGTGCTTCTAGGATTAATCTTTCCTTCCTGACATGTTGCAGAATGAAACGTTATTTCCTGCAATATGCTTCCATGACATAGTCGCTTTAAAATAAGACTTTGTTTTTGGTGTAAGTTTGCAGTTTATCCACTGTTTATTATTTTAGAGGGGTGAGCTGGCTATATGTCAGTTACAGGAATACAGTTGTGTTCAAAATTATTCAACCCCCAGTGCTGTAAAGGGTTTTAGGGAATTTAGTGTGCATTTGTAATTGTGTTCAGAATTAAATCTTACAAGGACTTATTAAAGAACCAAATGCAACTAAAATGACATCAATTGTTTTTGTAATACAGTATTAAATGTTTTTTTTTACAATTTCTTCATTGACAAAATTATTCAACCCCTTAAAGACTACCACTGCATTGCAAAGATGTTAAACATACCAAGAGACACCATAGGAAGCATCATTTGCAAATTCAAGGCAAAGGGCAATGTTGAAACGCTACCTGGTCGTGGCAGAAAGAAGATGCTGACTTCGACTGCTGTGCGCTACCTGAAGCGCAAAGTGGAGAAAAGTCCCCATGTGACTGCTGAGGAACTGAAAAAAAGATTTGTCAGACGCGAGTACTGAAGTTTCAACTCAGACAATAAGGCGCACACTGCGTAATGAATGCCTCCATGCCAGAACTCCCAGGCGCACCCCCTTGCTGTCTCCAAAGAATAAGAGTCAACTGCAGTATGCCAAAAGTCACGTGGACAAACCACAAAAGTTTTGGGATAGTGTTCTGTGGACTGATGAAAAAAAATTAGAACTGTTTGGGCCAATTGATCAACGCTATATTTGGAGGAGGAAGAACAAGGCCTATGAAGAAAAGAACACCTTGCCTACTGTAAAGCATGGCGGAGGGTCAATCATGCTTTGGGGCTGTTTTGCTTCTGCAGGTACAGGGAAGCTTCAGCGTGTGCAAGGTACCATGATTTTCATCCAATATCTCCTGGTACTGAAGAGATTCAGTACCAGGAGATATTGGATGAAAATGTGATGCAGTCTGTCACAAACCTTTCAGCAGGACAATGATCCACTATGAAATGAAGTCCACTAGAGCATGGTTGCAGGTTAAAGGCTGGAACATTTGGAGTGGCCATCGCAGTCACCAGACTTAAATCTGATTGAGAACCTCTGGTGGGACTTAAAGAAAGCAGTTGCAGCGCGCAAGCCTAAGAATGTGACTGAACTGGAGGCTTTTGCCCATGAAGAATGGGCTAAGATACCCGTAGATCGCTGCAAGGCACTTGTGTCAAGCTATGCTTCACGTTTAAAAGCTGTTCTAACTGGAAAAGGATGTTGTACTAAGAATGAATGTCACTTGGGGGTTGAATAAAACTGATAATGATGTGAGCACAGAAAAGACATTTGTGGTTATTTCATTATAAATGTTATGTTATATTTGTCTCTATATTCATAAACAGACGTCCACAATACCAGAAAATATACACAATCTCCAGCTCCATGTTAAATAACAAATCTTTATTAAGAGAACAATGTTTTAAAAACGGTTAAAAAAATCCCACACAGGCGGAGCCACACAAGGCAGACAATGTAATCAAGTACACGTAAGTAAAAATCCCAGGGTAAGAAGGATAAACCCTTCTAAAGTCAATCACTCTACCAACACTGCAGCTAGCATATAAATATATATATGGACAATCAAAAGTATACAGTCATCCGGCTAATAATACTGAAGCTGCATGGCTGGGACTAGCTGGCTAAATGCTTACCCTGGATATGATAGTCTGCTGCACAAGGAGACCCGGCCCGGTGTCTATCTGACGCGTGTCGGACTACCGTCCTTCGTCGGAGATAGTGCTTAATGAATACATTGTTGCTTAAAAGCCCTGAGCTGCCGCGATCAGGGGGCGTGGCCACGCCCCCCCCCGGATTAATGCACGTGTCATAGACGCATGCACGTCATCCAGCGCACCGCCGGAACCAGGCCTCCTCATGATGCCGACCAGCACCCGGAAATCATAAATCCACACTGGAGCACACATCGAGAATATCAAAAATATAAATACACATATGTTATTTACAACCTATTGGAGACACTATAAACCTGGAAACTGTAAAAATAAATATCAGTATCAAAGAAAAATGTATATATATATACACGTATATGAGCACCAAGAAAATGGGCGATTGAAAATACATGTAAGAACTGGCTAGGGGGAATAAACAATACACTGCTGCCATCTAGTGATCAAAGTTTGAAGTGCCATCGAATACAACTATAACAGTGCAAACATATCCATGAACAGATGTATGTCCTCGATATATATAACACTATCTATCAATAAATCTTAAATTCTATTCAGATGGTATATACAATGTATCAAACCTGCAATAACTATACATTTAAAAAATCCCTGTGTATCAATAAAGTGCAAATAGTGCAATACAATAAAGAAAATATATTCAAATTACCAAACAATAAAGTGCAAAAGTGCAAAGAACATTCAACCCAAATGGATTGATAATTTAATTCAAAAAATGTGAAAAAATCCATATATCTTGAAGACACTGCATCCATGTGATTGCAGAATAATTGCTGGTGTACAGCACCGTTTCTATGGGCGTGCGAAGCGTGCAATCGCCCGGGGCGCCGATTTCGAGCGGCAGGAGGGGGGCGCAGGGTTGGGGGAGCGGGCATGGTGTAGATACAACTCACCTTCCTTCCGCGATCCCCCGCAGCCTCTAAGTCCTTCCTGTCTGAAGTGTCTGTCGCGTTGTGATGACGTGGCCACTCCAGTGACCCATCGCACTCCTGTGGTCTCTCTGCTCTGCCGGATAGAACCATTCCGCCTACAGCCCTGCATCAACCGCTGTTCTCCATGGGCCCTGACATACTCCGCAGGTCTACCTCCTCTCTGCTGCCACTCCAGATCTGCATTGTGACGCTGCGGTTACGGGCGCTGACACACCGCTGCCATACTCAGGCTCAAGGACGTAGGACTCTGCGCAACCACCCCGGCACGCTAGACCACGTGGCTACCATGCATCCTTCTCCCGGCATCAACACTAGGCCATCTCCCACTGTCGCTCTCCTTGCTGCCAGCTACAGGACTGCAGAGGTCCCAACAATTGGGTGATTCTCTGTTTCTGCAGGTAACCCAGCATCTGGCCTTAGCGTGCACATGGTTCCCACGCATTCCTTCCACATCCAGCCCTCTGCAGCCAGCCAGCGCTGGCATTTCGGTCAGCAGGCTCCCAGCTTTGCACACAGATGGCACCTTGGTCTTCCTTCTGCTCTCGGCCCACTCCACTTTCACCAGACTACATGCCCACCTGCAGGCCACGGATCCTTCTTCGCCCACCCGGAGACCTCCACTCCAACGTGAGTAGGATATTGAAGCTGCTGTTCTGGGGCTGCACATGCACTGTCTGGGACTATTTCAGCTTTAGGGGCCCTGCACATACTCTGTCTGGGACTAGTACTGCTGTAGGGGCCCTGCACATACACTGTCTGGGACTATTAATGCCGTAGGGGCCCTGCACATACTCTGTCTGGGACTAATACTGCTGTAGGGGCTCTGCACATACACTGTCTGGGACTAGTACTGCTGCAGGAACCCAGCACATACACTGTAAGGGACTATTAATGCTGTAGGGGCCCTGCACATACACTGTCTGGGACAAGTACTGCTGTAGGGACCCAGCACATACACTGTAAGGGACTATTAATGCTGTAGGGGCCCTGCACATACACTGTCTGGGACTAGTACTGCCGTAGGGACCCAGCACATACACTGTAAGGGACTATTAATGCTGTAGAGGCCCTGCACATACTCTGTCTGGGACTAGTACTGCTGTAGGGGCTCTGCACATACACAGTCTGGGACTAGTACTGCGGTAGACGCCCTTCCTCATCCCTGCCTGCACTGGGGCTGCATCATCACTGATCCACTCTGTGCTTCTGATCTGGGACTGTTACTTTTGTCTCTACCCGATTTGCCCTGGTGCTGTTTACTGGTACCCTGAGCTTTCTGTGCCACACCTGCTTTGGTGCTGCATATGCCCCCGCTGTATTTTCTGGGCCATGCCCCCCTGTATTTTCTAGGCCACACTCCATGCCCTGTACCCCGGGCCTGCTACCCCCTAGCACTGGTCCAGTGCTTTGCTTCGTCCACCACACTGGCTCTTCTCCCTGCTGCAACATGGGCTGGTCGGACTCCATTCTCTCCGTACCCACGGAGCGTCATAACCCTCTCGAGATTGGAGCTCACTCAGTGGGAATAGCACCCCGACACCGGGGCAGATGTCTCATCCCTGTGGAACACAGTCGGGGGGGGGGGGGATTTTTACACCCTCGCCCTGGGTGCAATTTAGCCTAGAAACTCTGCTGGTGTACATGGTGACTGTCCAATCAAATCATTGTTGTCCAAATCTGTGTACTAAAAATCAAAGAAAGAGAAACAGCCATGAGTATATATCCAAGGTGATCATAATGTATCCTCATAATCCATGGTATGGATCAAATACATAGTGAGTTGACCTCCACATGCTGTGACCACACTTACCAGTGTCAAAGTGCTATAAAACTTCCGAGGCTAGGTGATACTCACAACACCAAGCCACCGGATATCATACAAGTGTCAAAGAAAACTGTGCCAGTTATTAAAAATACATCTATAAGAAGCCAATGTGATACCATCTGGATCATAAGACATACCACCCTGTAAACCGTGAGATACCTGGTACTCACAGCCAGGATAATACGTAACACACACTATATAAGATTAGCAGAATATACTAACCCAAATCATAACAGTATTCCAATGCGATCCGAACGAAGAAGAACACTAGAATGAACACAAAGCGTATACCACTACCTGCCAAAAATAGAAAATAATACACAAATATATATTAGAAATGTTACGGCCAAGGAATTCTACCAGTTGGACTTAGTAGGAAACCACTTGCTATACGCAAAAGGGGGGTTCTTTTCATATGTAAAGAGAAGGTACAAACTACAAACTAGAAAATATATATTTATGTATGGGCCTATTGAGGAAGAAAACAGCCAAAACTGAATTCCTCATTAAGCCCCATTGGAGTCCTGGTTTGTAATTTAAAAATCCACTGTAGTTCCGATTTAAGCAACCTATTGGTAACATCACCCCCCCTAATATTCATCTTGATTGTCTCCAAACCACAGAAAGACCACCCCTCCAATGATCCACCATGTCGGCTAAGAGCATGTGAGGCCAATACTGTTAAAGTCTTCCCTTTCGCCTGATCACGCCCCGCCAGTCTGGCCACTGAGCAATGTTTTTGTAACCGTAGTTTGAGGGCATTTTTAGTTTGTCCCACATATTGCCACCCGCAGGGGCATTGGATCAAGTATACCACAGCAGAAGTTTTACAGTTGATAAAATTCCTAATGTAGAACCTCTTACCATTATGTTTGCTTATGACAAACGATGTCCTACGCATATGAGGGCACATAATGCAATTTCCACATGGGAAGCTGCCCTTAATTAATGTACCCATAGAAGGTCGTTCCAAATGGCTCCTGCATAAGATGTTCTTTAACGTGGGAGCCCGTTTGGCTGTTAGGCTGGGGTGTTCTGTTAGGAAGGGTCTTAGATCATTATCATTTCTTAAAACATCCCAGTGTTTCTTCAATAGATGATACAGTTGATTCCATAGTGTATTGTAAGGGGTGGTTATTCGAATTTTGTTATCTCTTGGCCTATATTTCAATCTTAATAATTCAGTCCTTGGGGTGGCCCTTGCTCTCCTCACAGCCTGCTCAATGCATTTACGTGGGTATCCTCTGTTATGGAATCTCTGTTTAAGTGTGATAGCTTCTCTCTCAAACTCCTCAATTTCTGAGCAATTCCTACGAAGTCTGATAAATTGCCCAGTCGGTATGTTACGTTTCAATTGCGTAGTATGATGGGACTTATATTGAAGTAAGCTGTTTACTGCAGTTGGTTTACGGAAAATTGAAGTAGATAATGCCCCCCTTAAGGCCCGTTCACACCTGAGCGGGAATCGCATGTTTCCCGCTCACGTCAAACCGCTAGCGGTTCTGCAAGAACCGCTACACAATGTAGCGAGTGGCAGTGTTCTCACTGCCGCGGTTGCGGTTAGCGATAACCGCAACCGCGGTGCATGCAGCGGTTTGCCAGCGACGAGCGTTCCGCGATTTGCGATCGTGATTAGCGTGCATAGCACTCTAATCGCGATCGCTCCAAAACCGCCGCAGTGTCCAGTGATTTTTCCACGCTAATCGCGGGAAAATCACTCCCGCAAAACGCCGGCGGTAATCGCCGGCGTTCTGCGATTTTAAGTGTGAACGGGCCCTTAAGTTTCTTCTAATAGTGACATCAAGGAACTCAACCTCCGATTCCGAAATCTGGTAGGTCAGGTATAGATTCAAATTTTTCTTATTGAGAGTCTCGAAAAACTCTATGCAGGCCTCACAAGGCCCCTGCCACAAAATAAACAAATCGTCTATGAACCGGTACCACCCCAAAATAAAGGGGTGGAACCGGCCCATAGACTCCGACCATACGACCTTACGCTCCAACCACCCCAGGAACAGGTTGGCGACCGACGGGGCACATTTGGCCCCCATCGCCACCCTCCTGACCTGGAGGTAGAAGCGCGAGTCGAACATAAAGAAATTGTGAGTAAGTACAAATTCCAGTAACTCAAGGACAAATATTCTCCTAGAACTCGAGATGTTACTCATTTCCAGAAAATACTTTGTGGCCTGTAAGCCCTCATTATGCCCTATATTCGAATAAAGCGACTCCACGTCACATGTTATCAATAAGACATTGTCTGAAATAGTCAAACAATCCAGATGGTTTAATAAATCGCCTGTATCACGAACATAGGAGTCCAATGTTCTAACCATTGGCTGTAGCTAATGGTCTATGACAGGGGTAGGGAACCTAGGCTCTCCAGCTGTTAAGGAACTACAAGTCCCACAATGCATTGCAGGAGTCTGACAGCCACAGTCATGATTAATAAAGGCAAATGCATGCTGGGATTTGTAGTTTTATCAAAGCTGGAGAGCCAAGGTTCCCTACCCCTGGTCTATGAACTGGCAGGCTTTTTCAGTCATGCTACCCATTCCAGAAATTATTGGTCTTCCTGGTGGTTTAACTGTGTTTTTGTGCACTTTAGGCAACATATAAAAGGTAGCCGTCACCGGATTCTTCCGAGATAGGAATTGTTGTTCCTTATCATTAATTACTCCATTACATTTAGCTGAGTCCAAAAGATGTGCAAATTGCTGTTGGAAAGAAACAGTAGGATCTCCACTTAATCTATGATAAAAAAATGTATTATCTAGCTATCTGTAGGCCTCTTCCATGTACATTGTCCGGGGCCATACCACAACGTTGCCCCCCCTTATCAGCTTCTTTTATTACTATGTCCTGTCTCCTTTTCAAGGACTCAAGGGCCACCCTTTCCTCAGGTTCAAGATTATCTGCATATATTACTCTTCCTTGTCCCAGTTTGTGCAAGTCTTTACAGACTAGGTCAAAAAATACCTTAATCTCTGCACTAAACTGGGGAAGATATTTGGAGGGTGGCCTAAAGTTAGGCCAACTCACCTGTTCCTCATTCTCTGAGAGTAAACCCAATAGGTCATCCAGGATCAATTCATCGTTCAGATCAAGGCCAGAGTCCAATATGTCCTGTGTTCGAGCAGACCTGGGATCATAAATCTTTTTAAGGGCCAAGCGTCTGCAAAACAAGTAAACCTCTTTTAAAACCTCAAAGTCATTTAGATGGTTTTTAGGAGCAAATGGCAGGCCCTTTGATAAGAGCTCTGTCTCAGCCACTGTAAGGGGGATAGTGCTAAGGTTGATTACCTGTAATGCCTCACTGCAGGGTGGGCTTTTTCCTAATTTCCTCTTTTTCTTATTGCTATCATTCCTTGATGAATAATGAGGGAGAGCCACTCTACGTCTAACTGACTGCGAGGTGCTTTCAACATCTGATTCTTGCATGTCACTAGAGTCTGTAATGTAGGATGCACAATTGAAGGTAAAGAGGCGCCCTGGTTGAAATAAAAGCATCTAAAAACAGCTTAGAATCGAGGGGGCGTGCGGGCTGTTTGGCGCGGGTGTGCTGGGTGGTTGGCACGTGGGGTGTCGTTCGCGGGCTTTTGCGCGCGTGGGGTGCCGCGATTCGTGCGGTCGCGGACTTTTGCGAGCGCCATTTGCCGCGGTCGTGCGGGTCGCGGCGTTTTGCGCGGGAGACCGCGGGCGGCGCTTCGCGTGCTGGCTGTTTGGCGCACCCGTGCTGGACGGTTTGCGCGGCTTTGTGAATCAGGCCCATGGACTGTTGATCCTTTTTGAACATTATATAAATACCTTCAAATGCATCAGAACACTGCATTTGCATATTTACCATCTCCCATTTTAGATCAGCAGTCTAGATCCTTAAATTAGGCTATAGTTACTTTTTTGAAAAATCGTTTTTCTGATTGATGGATCTAGCGAATCATTTGATCGTTTTTCATTTAACCATAATGGTATGTATACTATTGGGATATAAATGTATAATGCATAAGTATTCATTGTATTAACCTATAACGCTGTCGACACAGTTATACTGAGGAGCTCTTTCACTATTGTAGGCACTTTTATTGGCCTGATGAAGCGGGCTTGGACCCGCGAAACGCGTTGCCTGTGCTAAATAAAAATCTTTTGTCATATACAAGGATTTCGTTATTGAGGTAAGCCACCTCATATTATTTCCTCGATTTTAAGCTGTTTTTAGATGCTTTTATTTCAACCAGGGCACCTCTTTACCTTCAATTGTGCATAGCTATACCCCCAAACAATCTGTGTTTGAGGGGTGGTGACAGACCACCTGTGGGTGCCCCACAGTGGACACCTGTCCCTACTTTTTCAAGGAGAGCGACCACATCCAGGTCCCGGCTGGGACTACCCCGAATGGAGTCGGGTTTATGGTCTCCACCTGCTTCCTACGGTTGGTTGCCCTTGCAACCTCCTTTTGTGAGTAGTAATTTATTGAAATTCCTTTTTTCAATTGCATACTAATATACTACATTATTGGGCTCCCGTATTTGTCTCCTATATTTTTTTCCCTGCAAGGTGCTGAGACACCCCCACTACACTACTGTAATGTAGGAGGATGATATACTCCTAGGGGGAACACCCTCCCCTGGTCTTCCCCCTTTTTTGGGGGGATGGCGTCTTCTTCAAGCTCATCTACCCTTAGGGTTCCCTGAATGTCTCCAGAAAAATACCCTTTTCAGACTATAATCGAGTCTATCCCGTGTCAATTTTTTTTTTTTTCACATTAATAATTTCTTGTTCGATTTTACCTAATTCCTTTTTCAGGTCATCCATTATAGCCGAAATTTTCTCTTGTGATCCCATCCCATTAAGCTGAGTTTTTAACTCTCTGATCTTTGTTTTATATTGTTCTAGTATCTCTCGGTCATCTTGTAGCAGCATCTCCACTATAATGTAAGAGCACTTGGCCAGGCCCTCTTCCCATTTCTTTTTCTTGGTATCGCACATCTGCCATGCTGGAAAAATTTGAACCCGGATACCCCTTGGGTATATCCCCTCCTTATCATAGTTTTCAAGGCTTTTAACATTCCACCAGGTCTTGATGTATTCAATATGTGCATCCTTCAGTTCTAAACAAATGCCTCTTACATCATCTGTGACATCCTCTCTAGAACCTACAGCTTCCTTGCCAAACACATTTTCAAGGTGCTCTTCCCAGCAACGTTCAAGTGCCTCCAAAAGATCAGTATCCATAATACAATAATTACGTGATCTAGAAGAAATCAAAGGGATTTCGATAAGTAAACAGAAACAAAAGCAATTGAGCACAATCATAACCCAGAAAAAAATCCATGTTTATGGACGATTTAAACCACTATATTCATAAACAGACGTCCACAATACCAGAAAATATACACAATCTCCAGCTCCATGTTAAATAACAAATCTTTATTAAGAGAACAATGTTTTAAAAACGGTTAAAAAAATCCCACACAGGCGGAGCCACACAAGGCAGACAATATAATCAAAAAAAAAAGTACACATAAGTAAAAATCCCAGGGTAAGAAGGATACACCCTTCTAAAGTAAATCACTCTACCAACACTGCAGCTAACATATAAATATATATATGGACAATCAAAAGTATACAGTCATCCGGCTAATAATACTGAAGCTGCATTACAGACTCTAGTGACATGCAAGAATCAGATGTTGAAAGCACCTCGCAGTCAGACGTAGAGTGGCTCTCCCTCATTATCATCAAGGAATGATAGCAATAAGAAAAAGAGGAAATTAGGAAAAAGCACACCCTGCAGTGAGGCATTACAGATAATCAACCTTAGCACTATCCCCCTTACAGTGGCTGAGACAGAGCTCTTATCAAAGGGCCAGTCATTTGCTCCTAATAACCATCTAAATGACTTAGAGGTTTTAAAAGAGGTTTACTTGTTTTGCAGACGCTTGGCCCTTAAAAAGATTTATGATCCCAGGTCTGCTCGGACACAGGACATATTGGACTCCGGCCTTGATCTGAACGATGAATTGATCCTGGATGACCTATTGGGTTTACTCTCAGAGAATGAGGAACAGGTGAGTGGGCCTAACTTTAGGCCACCCTCCAAATGTCTTCCCCAGTTTAGTGCAGAGATTAAAGTATTTTTTGACCTAGTCTGTAAAGACTTGCACAAACTGGGACAAGGAAGAGTAATATATGCAGATAATCTTGAACCTGAGGAAAGGGTGGCCCTTGAGTCCTTAAAAAGGAGACAGGACATAGTAATAAAAGAAGCTGATAAGGGGTGCAATGTTGTGGTATGGCCCCGGACAATGTACATGGAAGAGGCCTACAGACAACTAGATAATAAAAATTTTTATCATAGATTAAGTGGAGATCCTACTGTTTCTTTCCAACAGCAATTTGCACATCTTTTGGACTCAGCTAAATGTAATGGAGTAATTAATGATAAGGAACAACAATTCCTATCTCGGAAGAATCCGGTGACGGCTACCTTTTATATGTTGCCTAAAGTGCACAAAAACACAGTTAAACCACCAGGAAGACCAATAATTTCTGGAATGGGTAGCATGACTGAAAAAGCCTGCCAGTTCATAGACCAGGGGTAGGGAACCTTGGCTCTCCAGCTGTGATAAAACTACAAATCCCAGCATGAATTTGCCTTTATTAATCATGACTGTGGCTGTCAGACTCCTGCAATGCATTGTGGGACTTGTAGTTCCTTAACAGCTGGAGAGCCAAGGTTCCCTACCCCTGTCATAGACCATTATCTACAGCCAATGGTTAGAACATTGGACTCCTATGTTCGTGATACAGGCGATTTATTAAACCATCTGGATTGTTTGACTATATGAGACAATGTCTTATTGATAACATGTGACGTGGAGTCGCTTTATTCGAATATAGGGTATAATGAGGGCTTACAGGCCACAAAGTATTTTCTGGAAATGAGTAACATCTCGAGTTCTAGGAGAATATTTGTCCTTGAGTTACTGAAATTTGTACTTACTCACAATTTCTTTACGTTCCACTCGCGCTTCTACCTCCAGGTCAGGAGGGTGGCGATGGGGGCCAAATGTGCCCCGTCGGTCGCCAACCTGTTCCTGGGGTGGTGGGAGCGTAAGGTCGTATGGTCGGAGTCTATGGGCCGGTTCCACCCCTTTATTTTGGGGTGGTACCGGTTCATAGACTATTTGTTTATTTTGTGGCAGGGGCCTCGTGAGGCCTGCGTAGAGTTTTTCGAGACTCTCAATAAGAACAATTTGAATCTATACCTGACCTACCAGATTTCGGAATCGGAGGTTGAGTTCCTTGATGTCACTATTAGAAAAAACTTAAGGGGGGAATTATCTACTTCAATTTTCCGTAAACCAACTGCAGTAAACAGCTTACTTCAATATAAGTCCCATCATACTACGCAATTGAAACGTAACATACCGACTGGGCAATTTATCAGACTTCGTAGGAATTGCTCAGAAATTGAGGAGTTTGAGAGAGAAGCTATCACACTTAAACAGAGATTCCATAACAGAGGATACCCACGTAAATGCATTGAGCAGGCTGTGAGGAGAGCAAGGGCCACCCCAAGGACTGAATTATTAAGATCGAAATATAGGCCAAGAGATAACAAAATTAGAATAACCACCCCTTACAATACACAATGGAATCAACTATATCATCTATTGAAGAAACACTGGGATGTTTTGAGAAATAACGATCTAAGACCCTTCCTAACAGAACACCCCAGCCTAACAGCCAAACGGGCGCCCACGTTAAAGAACATCTTATGCAGGAGCCATTTGGAACGACCTTCTATGGGTACATTAATTAAGGGCAGCTTCCCATGTGGAAATTGCAATATGTGCCCTCATATGCGTAGGACATCATTTGACATAAGCAAACATAATCTTAAGAGGTTCAACATTAGGAATTTTATCAACTGTAAAACTTCTGCTGTGATATACTTGATCCAATGCCCCTGCGGGTGGCAATATGTGGGACAAACTAAAAATGCCCTCAAACTACGGTTACAAAAACATTGCTCAGTGGCCAGACTGGCGGGGCGTGATCAGGCGGAAGGGAAGGCTTTAACAGTATTGGCCTCACATGCTCTTAGCCGACATGGTGGATCATTGGAGGGGTGGTCTTTCTGTAGTTTGGAGACAATCAAGATGAATATTAGGGGGGGGGGTGATGTTACCAATAGGTTGCTTAAATCGGAACTACAGTGGATTTTTAAATTACAAACCAGGACTCCAATGGGGCTTAATGAGGAATTCAGCTTTGGCTGTTTTCTTCCTCAATAGGCCCATACATAAATATATATTTTTTAGTTTGTCGTTTGTACCTTCTCTCTACATATGAAAAGAACCCCCCTTTTGCGTATAGCAAGTGGTTTCCAACTGGTAGAATTCCTTGGCCGTAAAATTTTTAATATATATTTGTGTATTATTTTCTATTTTTGGCAGGTAGTGGTATGCGCCTTGTGTTCATTCTAGTGTTCTTCTTCGTTCGGATCGCATTGGAATACTGTTATGATTTGGGTTAGTATATTCTGCTAATCTTATATAGTGTGTGTTGCGTATTATCCTGGCTGTGAGTACCAGGTATCTCACGGCTCACAGGGTGGTATGTCTTATGATCCAGATGGTATCACATTGGCTTCTTATAGATGTATTTTTAATAACTGGCACAGTTTTCTTTGACACTTGTATGATATCCGGTGGCTTGGTGTTGTATCACCTAGCCTCGGAAGTTTTATAGCACTTTGACACTGGTAAGTGTGGTCACAGCATGTGGAGGTCAATTCACTATGTATTTGATCCATACCATGGATTATGAGGATACATTATGAACACCTTGGATATATACTCATGGCTGTTTCTCTTTCTTTGATTTTTAGTACACAGATTTGGACAACAATGATTTGATTGGACAGTCACCATGTACACCAGCAATTATTCTGCAATCACATGGATGCAGTGTCTTCAAGATATATGGATTTTTTCACATTTTTTTGAATTAAATTATCAATCCATTTGGGTTGAATGTTCTTTGCACTTTTGCACTTTATTGTTTGGTAATTTGAATATATTTTCTTTATTGTATTGCACTATTTGCACTTTATTGATACACAGGGATTTTTTAAATGTATAGTTATTGCAGGTTTGATACATTGTATATACCATCTGAATAGAATTTAAGATTTATTGATAGATAGTGTTATATATATCGAGGACATACATCTGTTCATGGATATGTTTGCACTGTTATAGTTGTATTCGATGGCACTTCAAACTTTGATCACTAGATGGCAGCAGTGTATTGTTTATTCCCCCTAGCCAGTTCTTACATGTATTTTCAATCGCCCATTTTCTTGGTGCTCATATACGTATATATATACATTTTTCTTTGATACTGATATTTATTTTTACAGTTTCCAGGTTTATAGTGTCTCCAATAGGTTGTAAATAACATATGTGTATGTATATTTTTGATATTCTCGATGTGTGCTCCAGTGTGGATTTATTATTTCCGGGTGCTGGTCGGCATCATGAGGAGGCTTGGTTCCGGCGGTGCGCCGGATGACGTGCATGCGTCTATGACGCGTGCATTAATCCGGGGGGGGGGGGGGGAGCGGGGCGCCAGGACGCCCCCTGATTGCGGCAGCTCAGGGCTTTTAAATAGAAACTCCGACCAAGAATTTAACTTTATCCCAATCGGTAGCTGATACCCCCTTTTACATGACAAATCTATTGCATTTCACAAACAGACCATCAGGGGGCGCTGTATGACTGATATTGTGGTGAAACCCCTCCCACAAGAAGCTCTGAGGACCGCGGTACTCTGGCCAAACTGCCACAATGTAACAATGTTCACAGACAGGAATTAGCGGTTTACAGCTGTCTGTAACAGCCAGAACAGCTAGAAACAGCTACATAACCTGCCCACAGTAACAATGTCACCATGTAATACATGTCAGAATGTGAATCTGGGAGAGGAAAGATTTTACAATAAGCAAACACTGACTAAATCATTTATACATAATTATTGTAAAAATGAAGCACTTTTTTTATTACATTATTTTCACTGGAGTTCCTCTTTAAGCAACAATGTATTCATTAAGCACTATCTCCGACTAAGGACGGTAGTCCGACACGCGTCAGATAGACGCCGGGCCTCCTTGTGCAGCAGACTATCATATCCAGGCTAAGCATTTAGCCAGCTAGTCCCAGCCATGCAGCTTCAGTATTATTAGCCGGATGACTGTATACTTTTGATTGTCCATATATATATTTATATGCTAGCTGCAGTGTTGGTAGAGTGATTTACTTTAGAAGGGTTTATCCTTCTTACCCTGGGATTTTTACTTACGTGTACTTGATTATATTGTCTGCCTTGTGTGGCTCCGCCTGTGTGGGATTTTTTTTAACCGTTTTTAAAACATTGTTCTCTTAATAAAGATTTGTTATTTAACATGGAGCTGGAGATTGTGTATATTTTCTGGTATTGTGGACGTCTGTTTATGAATATAGTGGTTTAAATCGTCCATAAACATGGATTTTTTCTGGGTTATGATTGTGCTCAATTGCTTTTGTTTATGTTATATTTGTCTGACTTACAAGTGCTTCTTTGATTTAATTGTAAACAAGATGACTGAAATGATCAAAATCAATGTCAAACTAGCCAAAACACTTAATTTCAGTGGGGGTTGAATAATTTTGAACACAACTGTATGTTTTCAGGTTTCCCTGATTCAAAGTCTCGAGCCGGGTGGCGCTACCTCTATAAGTACCTCTATAAGTTGATTGAAATGTTTTGGGTAGTAAGGCTCTCTGTATTTTGGAACTGGGAGCGGGGTGGGAACTGTGAGTGGGGATGTTTTAGTGAAGCTATATTGTTACAGCACAACTACAATATGAGATGGAGGCTCAGGTGTTACAACTGGTTTATATTTGCTCTCCTGGTTTTTATCCTGCAATATTAAGCCATTACTTAGAATGTTAACTTGGAATGTTGGACATATCATCTGTCTTCAAGAGACTCATCTTATGGGTTCCAGAGTTATGGTGCTTAAAAAAACATGGATTTCTCAGATTTCCCAGGGGCTTTAGCTGGCGTCACCGCTTGCTAGTCCAGCCCCCCTGACATCTCTGCCCCACTGAGATTCCCTCTCTGCCCGGACATCTCCAATAAACCAACAGCAACATCCCGCTGCAGCGGCTGCTAATCATCTGGGGAGATCTATGGACGCTTGACTCGGTATCCGGACTGGTGAGCTATCACACAGCCTATATTTACTGAGAGACGCTGGCTGAAGGCATATATGCCTGTACTCAATGTACTCAGCTTTTGTCTCCATGTGCTTCGCAAGCTTGCTCATGCTATGCTTAGAGGAATAAGTTGATTGCTTGCTGTGGACCTTGCTGGCTTATGCTTGCTACATCATTTGCTGTCTGCAGCTTAAAGGGAACCTTAACTGAGAAGCCTATGGATGTTTACTATTAAAATAATACCAGTTGCCTGACTCTCCTGCTGATCCTGTGTCTCTATTATTTTTACCCACAGCCCCTGAACAAGCATGCAGATCAGGTGCTCTGACTGAAGTCGGACTGGATTAGCTACATGCTTGTTTCAGGTGTGTGATTCAGCCACTTCTGCAGCCAAAGAGTTCAGCAGGACTGCCAGGCAACTGGTATTGTTTAAAAGGAAACATCCATATCCCTCTCAGTTTAGGTTCCCTTTAGAGGGACTGCTTTGATCCTGTGTGAAAGGCTGCCAATAAGTGGATACTTCATCCTTTCAATACCATTATGCTATTGAACTTTGTTGGAAAATTGTGGCCTACCGGTCTCCTACAGTGACTGCAATCATCCACACTGCGAATGAGTTTTGCATTGATAACAACTTCATGTGCTGGTGGATTCTGGTGAAGGGCTGATTTCACTTTACTGCTGGGAACTGTTATGGATGTTATGTTTGTGCAAGTACAACTTTATGATATATGACTGTGGGGTTTACTTCCTGTTTCCTGTTTCTTGTAATTACTGTTATTTATGTTACTGGCCATTCTTCTAATAACATGGCTCCTGCACAGTAGTCATTTGTGCTGTCTTTTTTACACCACATAAAACATGGTGTCAGAAGCATCTGAATCTGCACTGCAGTGGCGTAGCTACGGAGCTGTGGGCCCCGATGCAAGTTTTACAATGGGGCCCCCCAAGCACTCTATACACAACAATTGATACAGTGCACCAAAACCTGCCAATGGCAACTACAGTGTTAGAGGTGCAAGATGGAGATGGGGAACAGTTTGTTAATGATTAGCACTATTTAAAGTATCCATAGAAGTGATTATTATGAGCACAGGACCAATGGAGAGCTAATACTGCAGTTGAGGGAGGGCCCTTCGGGGGCCCCTCTGGCCCAAGGGCCCCGATGCGGTCGCTACCTCTGCACCCCCTATTGCTACGCCCCTGCTGCACTGCTTCTGCACATTTGCCACTGAGAGCCTGACAGCCTTGCAGTGTGTTTGTGCCTCCAGTCTCCTGTCCATGAAATTGAGCATTTGACGCAGGCCAGAATAGCATGATGGCAGCTAACAGCATACCACTACCTGAGCAAATGAGAGTAAGCGTAAACATCTCTGATAACTGGGACACCTTCAGGGCTGAGTTTGATGACTACTCCCCAGCAACAGGGTTAAATGAGAAGCCTGATGCAGTCCAAGCAGCAACTCTAAGGAGGGTGATGGGCAGTGAATGCCTCCATATTTACAAGCATAATCTAAACCTGACAGAGGAGCAAAAGAGTGACACCAACGCCATCCTGGATGCATTAGAAGCATTCTTCAGGCCTTCTAAAAATGTTATATATTAAAGATACATATTTGGCTGCTGCAAGCAAGAAGAAGATGAATCAATAGACACGTTTGTCACACGGATAAGAGAAAAATCTGCAAGCTGCGATTATGGCTCTTTGAGAGATGAACTTCTTCGTGATAAAATAGTTCTGGGTATCACCAATGAAAACACACGCCGCCACTTGTTGAGGAAACGTGATTTAGACCTGCAAACAGCACTTGATATGTCATACTGCAGAACTTACTGACAAGCATATGAAAGCTATGGAGCTGGATAAAATGACTGACAATATCAATGCAGCCTCCATACAACACAAGAGTCGCCAGCACAATTCACCTGAGGGGAAGCCTGCATCATGCAAGTACTGTGGCAGTTTGCATGTACGAGTGAAAGAAAACTGCCCTGCATATGGGAAATTCTGTACAGCCTGCGGTAAACCAAATCACTTTGCAAGGGTGTGTCTCTCCCGTGACATGAAAGCAAGGAAGCTGCACACAATTCTGCAAATGCCTGATTCTGAGGATGCACAACTGCTCAGCACTGATATGATTTACTCCTCAGAATGCATCGGTGCTGTAAACACAAAGGGCAAGAAATGGTTTGTAAACCTCAGATTGAATAATATAATCCAACCCTGCCAGCTGGATTCAGGTGCAACATGTGATGTAATGAGTTTAAAGGACAAAATGAAACTGGCGCCCAGAACACCACTTCAGCCTAGCAGCACTAAACTAATGCTGTACTCAGGGGAAGTTTTGGAATCATTGGGACTTTTTCAAACAAAATGCGTGATCGTGTGCACAAACTGCACTTTGAGATGTGGAAGCTGATCAGAAACCACTATTATCTGGTTCAACATGTGAGCGCCTGGCACTGATGCAGATCACTATCCCTGCTGAGCTGCACAATTTTGATAATCAGCCAGCAAAATCTCTGACCAGTGATGTGTTTGAGGGCCTGGTAGTGTCTGTTCCAGTAGAGGTGCACTTTAAACTTGACCCTGCCATTCGACCAGTACAATGTGCTCCATGGAATGTGCCAATAGCTATTAAGCCACAGGTGAAAGCACAACTGGACAAATATGAAGCTGAGGGACATCTAACTTCAGTATCAGAGCCCACAGACTGGATAAGCAACATGGTAGTTATCAGGAAGCCTGCAAGGATCAGAATCCGTATCCGAACTCTACAAACGCTGCTTATTCTCTCCCCCCTTAGGCTGCCCCCTGCCCCCTCCAGGCCGATCTTCTGCCTGCAACCCACATGGCTGGGGTAAATGTGCTATGTATATGTTTTGAAATGAAGCGATGTCTAACATGTTCTATGTCTCTTATGTTTCTATGTAATGCCCTGTATCTATGTGCCAAACCCAATTCCGGGCATGAGTCAGTCGTGCTTGGCGAAATAAAAGAGATTCTGATCCAAAGTTTTTGAATATGGCCCTGTAGCGGTCACACTACCTAATGCCTTCGCTTGATGATGTTTTGCACAAACTTCTAAAAGCACGCATTTTTGGGGGGCGTGGCTGGCGCGCTAGAGAGATGGCCGCTTTCTAGACTCGCTCAGCGTGGCCGACTGCTAAAGCTAACTACCCCAGCCTTTTCAGCAACCATCCCCACTCCTTTTTCCTCTCCTCAACATCCTGAAACATCGGTGACTCGATGGGCCGAATCTCAAAAGGATCCAGGGAGAGCTCACCCCACTCTCAGGCTTCTTTCTCTCAGCGCTGCCGAGGCAATTCCAGCATGGCGTCCTCAGCCTCCTCCTCACACTCAGACGCAACAGTAGCTTCCCGACCCCGCACCAGAGCACGGAGGTCGGAACACAACTCTTCGGATCCCACACTGGACTGGACTCCGAGGGATGCCCTTCTCCTAGAGAAATTCAAGTCCCTTCTCCATACAGAACTAGACGCTGTAGCTAACAAATTAGCCCGTCAGCTCAAAAAAGACATCAAAGACCTTACCGCTCACATGGGAGAATTTGAAGAAAGGTACGAAAAGACTGCGACGGTGGTCGATGCACATGACAAGGAGCTCACTGAAGTTAAATCTGAGCTAGCAAAAACCAAGCTACGGTTGGAGGACTCAGAAAACCGCTCCCGCCGCGGCAACCTGAGAATTTGCGGGCTACCGGAGTCCATCTTGGATCTGAACTCCACTGCAACAGCTATGTTCCAGGAGCTAGTTCCAAACATCCCAATTGAGCGCTTAGAATTTGACCGCATCCACCGGGCCCTGGGGCCGAAGAGAGCAGATGGTTCCCCCCGGGACATCATCATTAAATTTACATTTTACCGCACTAAAGAAGTGATCCTGCAAGCGGCAAGAGAAAAGGAGCCATTAAATTTTCAAGAGCACCCTTACCAAATTTTTGCGGACCTTGCTCCCGTGACAATACAGAAACGAAGAAGCATGAAGCACTACACTGCTGCACTACGGGCTCAAAATATCAAATATAAGTGGGGGTTCCCGTTCAAATTAATCTTCCTGCTGTCCGGGAAATCGTACACTCTCCTGAAGAAGCCCAAGAGCTGTTCGAGCGCCTACACCTGCTCCTACCTCCAAACGGCAACAAGTCACCTGCCGGAGCTTCATCACAGCGTCCCCCGAATCTGCAAAATTCTTGGAAACCAGTTTCCCCATCGCGGAAATCCACTTAGTCTGCTCCAGTTCTTCGGGATGTCTCTCCAACCTGAGGACCAGCTGCAGCTACTCCTCTGCCTGCCTTACGGAAAATCTCCCTAAGCTGATGTACGCATCACCGCTCAGGTGCATTACCATAAGCACGGATGACCGGTGGATAGTTATAGTCCTACGTTCTGTTTGCTTCTTCTACTTTTAGGACAGTCCACTCCGGGGTTAACTAGTTCAGCGTTCCGCTCTTGATTTTGCTTGAACATCTGGCTTTCGTTTATCTTCCTGTCATCACCCAGAGAACTCCGTGCTTCACAGATAACCTTTTGTTCGCATACCTCTTCACTTTACCAGTTACCGCCACGGTTGGGTAAGACACTACAGTTTTTTCTTCGCTGTTAAGCTGACTTTATTTTTATTTTACTCCTCAGCCACTACTTTTGATCTGGCTGGGCTACTCAGCGGTAACCTTGCCCAGACCTCCGCTTTCTAATTGTTACACTCTGGGACAATGTTTATATGTTTACTGAACAGTTTAGTAGGGCATAGACCTGAAAGCTCTCTCCTCACTACGAGATCTTGCTTTTCTTAGCATACAGTGTATCTGATAAATGTAGCTTAAATGATGAACTAACCTCTCTTAATTATTGTTCTTATGGCATTAAGTTTAACAATGTTAATGTTACTGTTCTTATAGGATGCTCGCACAATGTTCCATTTACAATATGTGTCTTGCATTAAGCTTAAAGCGGAATATAACCCTGCATTTCAACTTTGCTCTAAAACATTATTTACAGTATATTATATGCAACCAGCATTTTTTTTTTTTACTAGACCAGCATTGGAAGGGTTACACAGGGCTTTAAAGTCCCTAGAGATTTCTGCAGACGAATCCGAACTTGAGTTAGATACTTTTTGTTTACAAATATGTGTTTATTGTGACTCATCTCTCTCACTGAGAAGGAGCTTGGAAGACAGCCAAAGAGATGTATCTATTGATAAACAGTTACACACTAACTAAATAGAATGTAACTATCTGAATGTCTGCACGGAACTTAAAACCTCTGTGTTTAACCCTTCCAATGCTGGTCTAGTAAAAAAAAAATGCTTTTTGCATATAATATGCTGTAAATAATGTTTTAGAGCAAAGTTGAAATGCAGGGTTATATTCCGCTTTAACATATTACCCCACCCTCCTTTCCTCCCCCCCCTTTTTCACCTGTGCTCTCTGTATAATTAGCACTTCATAGATACATGTTCTAACGGAACATTTACTGTCCTGCTTGTCCTCGTTTCCCCCTCCCTCCCTTTCCCCCTTAGCAAATTTGCCGGTAGTTTTGCAAAGCATCATGCCCTTAGTGTTTTGTAACATATATATAAGCCAGAACTCTAACTGGAAACCTCAAGGTTCTATATAGGGTTAAAAGGTTGTACTTATCTCATTACTGTTATGCACAGTTTACCCCAGATTTACCCCCCCCCCCTCCCCACCACCCATGCTACTACTGCTGATATGTTCCCCCTCCCTTCCCACCCTCTCTACCCCACTCGCTCTCCCCCCCCCCCCTTCTTCTCCCCCCCTGTCTGCACTAGCTTTAACAGAGGAGCCCCCTCAGTTATTGAGCCTCTTCCCCTTCCCCGTCCTTCTCCCCCTTACCCTTCCTACCCTACCCTACCTTATTACCTAACTTTCCCTATGAAGGGATCGACAATGTAAATTCTGGGTATATATAACTTTTAAACCAAAATAAGGATGTGTCGCTCTAAGCTTATATTTGATTTGATGTTATACCTCAGGCCTTTTATATGTACACCAAGTCTTCAACAAACTTTGGTATCTTTTTCCCTTTTCCATTTACCTGCCTTACTCACGGGCCACCTGCTCGAGCTTCTCTATCATAACAACAGGTAAACTAAGCCTTACAGTTTGTTACCGAAACAAAACACTGTACGATACCTACCTGTCTTGGTGAACATAAAAGGGACAAACCAACATACCACATTAAAGCTGATTACTCTGCTGGCTTGACCCATCCTCCACACAGAAACTACATAACCATATTCTTAATTATAATAATTAACACCCCCAGCCGACAACCTACAACTAAATCGTAAGTTTATCCTTCCCTCTCCCCCCCCCCCCCCCCCCACTTACAATTACTTTCTCTCCTGACGCTGGGACCTATTTTGAAAATATTACCCGATAACTAAGCTAGCAAGGCAGTCGGCCAACACATGTTCCCCAATGATTTGGACAGAGCCCCTTACCCATGGGGACTCAATCCCTCTCGAGAACCTCTCGACCCTAACTCAATTGGAGTCACCCTCTCTGCCTACCTCAGTCCCTTTGTTACTAGGGATCTGGGTACCTCTTACCTTTTCCCCTCCTATTCTCAACTGCTTTCAATCTTTCCTACTCTTTTCTCTTTCCCTCCTCTCCCCACTCTAAAGGTGTCCACCTTGCAGCCTTTCACATTCGCACACCCTCATACATCGACCCTCCATGACTTCCCCGTTTTTTAAAATCTTTTCTCACAACGTCCAAGGATTCGGATCCCCACATAAATGCTCCAAGGCGTTCACTTACTACAAAGCGAGTCAAGCTGACATAGTTTGCCTACAAGAAACCAGGCTAGATCAAACCACCTGTCCCAAATACTTAAATCGTCATTATCCCACAGCCTACTTTGCTTGTGCCCGCACAAAAGTACGGGGTGTTCTAATAGCTATTAGAAATAATTTTCCCTTCTCCTATACAAAGCACATTGCTGACCCTACTGGTAGGTATCTTATCTTACTTGCCATCATATATGACAGAGAAGTCACCATTGCTACATATTACGCCCCCAATGCACACCAATCTAATTTCTACTCACATTTTCTCCAAGTTCTCACTCAACATGGCTCAGGTCAAATCATAATTACTGGTGACACAAATGCCACTCTTAACCCCAAAGTAGATAGACAGAAACCCCCCAACTCTAACGCTGCCCCAGAACCAAAAGACCCGCAAGGTGTTAAAATTAAGGAATTGCTGGATAAATATAGCTACGTGGATATATGGCAAGAACTCCACCCTTCCACAAAGGATTTCACCTTTTACTCTAACGCCCACGATAGCTTCAGCAGAATTGATCACATATTCGTCCAGCAAAACCATTTACATCTGACAGCAGCTGCTAAGATACACACAACCCCCTGGTCAGATCACTCTCCAATCTCTGTCTGCTGTTCTGCTACACTTCCAATCAACCGAGCATTTCATTGGCGATTAAATGACTCCCTACTCTCGAGAGCAGATATAACTGATCAATTAAGAGGGAGAGTCACAGAATACTTTGAGGATAACACAGGCTCGGTAGCCTCTAACTCCAACCATGCTGAAAATTCGCAACAGCTCAGGACAAATTACCGCCAATCCCCGCAAGATTGTAGATCCTTTTTCTAAATTCCTATCAGATCTATACACCGACTCCTCCGCTGCTCCTGATGGAGACATTCTCGCCTTTCTAGACCAGGTTACACTCCCAAAACTAAGCCAGGAATCTGTTTCACACCTGAGCGCCCCCATTTCCACCATTGAAGTCCTCTCCGCTATCAAAACCCTGAAATCCAACAAATCTCCAGGCCCAGACGGGTTCTCAGCCCTATATTACAAAAAAATTTCAGACTTATTGGCCCCAGTATTAGCGAAATGTTACAACGAACTCCGAGAAGGTAAATCTCCTCCGAGATCTATTCTTGTAGCTCACATCTCGATGATCCCCAAAACAGACCAAGAACACCACGCAGTCCACCAATTTCGCCCCATATCCCTCATCAATGTAGACTTCAAAATACTAGGTAAAATCCTAGCCCTGAGATTAAATAAACTCCTCCCAGCTTTGATCCACCGATCAAGTTGGATTTGTTCCGGGAAGGCAAGCTGAAGACAGCACCAGAAGAGCTATCCTTTTAACTCACTATCTCAATTCACATAAAACCCCAGGGGTAGCCTTATCCTTAGACATCTTTAAGGCCTTTGATACCCTTTCCTGGTCTTACCTAAAGCTCACCCTGAATAAATGGGGCCTAGATGCCCACTTTTTAAATTGGATTCAAGGGATGTACACAGACCCAACAGCCTCAGTGAAACTTTCTGGCCATAGTTCTCCAACCTTCACTATCAAACGAGGTACGAGACAAGGCTGCCCACTATCCCCCCTGCTTTTTATTTTAGCCCTCGAACCCTTTGCATGCTATTTACGCAATGCTACAGACATTAAAGGGGTAGACTGCGCTGGCCGATCTCACAAGCTTCTTATGTTTGCAGACGACACCCTACTATTTTTAACTCAACCTCACATCTCAATCCCGAATGCCCTTTCAGCCTTTGCTCGCTTTGCCCAGGTGTCGGGCCTACAAATCAATGTTGAGAAATTCAAGGCCTTAGGCATCTCTTTACCCCCCCAAGACCTTGAGCGAATCAAAGACCTCTGTCCCTTTCAATGGGTCCAGTCCTTACCTTATTTAGGCATCACTCTTACCCCCAATTATGCCTCCCTCTTTTCAGCCAATTATTAAAATCACTCTCAGCCCTAACTGACCGGTGGTCCCACTCCCCCCTATCATGGCTAGGGAAGATCAACGCCATCAAGATGTCATTCCTGCCCAAACTCCTTTATTACTTCCGCACCCTTCCAGTCCAAGTCCCAAACCATTACATACGCATTTTTCAAAATAAAATCATGGGATTCATTTGGGGACGTAAATGTCCCAGAGTCCGCAAAACTACTCTCTTTGCTCACAGATTTGATGGAGGCCTAGGAGTCCCACAAATCTCGTCATTTTATCGCGCGGCAACCATAGCCCAACTTGCTCGTTTATTTCAAATACAAGATACTCCCCTCTGGGTTTTCCTGGAAATACCTAACTGTGCTCCCCTGCTCCCTAGTACCTTACTATGGCTTCCATTGAAGGCGAGGCCTCCCTCACTTAGCCCCCCTTTGACCCACTGCCTCCAAGTATGGGACTCCATTCGCTATTCAGCACACCTACAATCCCCATTTTTACCATTGCTTCCCCTGATTAACAATCCTTTATTTCTGCCAGGACTCGAGGACCCAACAGCATTCTCATGGTGGAGCACGAAAGGCCTCACCCATGTGACACACTTCCTTACGCCTAGGGGTATTCTCTCCTGGCCAGATATTCAAGAGAAATTTCAGGCTCCCCCAGAGAATACTTTCGCTACCTGCAAATCCGACACTGGGTCAAATCCCTCACTCAAAGCATAGATCCCCCCTATACCGTAACGCCTTACGAAAACATCTGCCGCTACCGCCCTAACGCCAAAGGGCTAATCTCCCAGATATATGCCCTTTTAACCCGCCCATCCCCACCTGTAACACACCTCTACCCCGCTAGGTGGGAAGCAGACCTGGGTGACCCTAAGGACAGGGAAGATTGGCTTGATATATGGAGCAGAGTCTCCAACTGCTCTTGCAACCTACATATAGTAGAAGCTGCTTATAAAGTTATGACCCGCTGGTACCTGGTCCCAGCACGCATAGCTAAGGTATTCCCATCCGCCAACCCGTACTGCTTCCAGGGCTGCAGGGTACTTGGTGACATGTTGCACACTTTGTGGACTTGTCCACGACTTATGAGATTTTGGTGCCAAGTATATAAGATACTCTCCTCCCTTTTCCATAAACCTATCTCTAGAAACCCATGGCAAGCCTTACTACATGAAAAGATAGAAGGTTTAACATTAACACAAAACAAACTAGCCTCCATAGTTCTCTCAGCAGCTACCATGACAATTGCACGAAATTGGAAAAAAACCCCGGTCTCAATCACTGAAGTGAAATGTAGAATCAATATGATAATGGTGAACGAGAAGTTAACCAGTATTCTTAAAGACACCCACAAAAAGTTTGAAAAAATCTGGGATCCTTGGATTCGCTTGGAACATCCACATCTAGAGGCATCTCTTATCTCTAGGCTGTAGGGTGGACCCCTCCTCTTCTTCCTTCTGCTCTTACCTCCTCTTCCTTCTCACTTATCTTTCCCCCCTTTCTCTTTCCCTTTCCCCCCCCCCCCCCCATATCTTAACCCCTGTAATGATGCTACTGGCTATAATCCTTCCTGTCTTGCTTGCCTATCACTAGACGGCAGGCTCCCAGGACCGAAATTAGAAAGACCCAATATTGGGTCTCCCCATGCCCCTACATTTCCTTCAGCAAGCCCCAGGTAGCTGGACTAAATCCCCTGAGGGCTCAGTATAACCTCCAGGCAGTGATACCTCGTTTTCTATAAGCAAGTTGGTCAATAATTATTAGGAGTATCACGGATGACCCTACATCCCCCCCTCCTACTATGCAATGTTTGTATGATGAGCTTATCTGCATCAGGCGTTTCCCTTGTTCTTGCCATGATGTTTTTTCTTTTATGCACTGTTTGTTTGTCAAAAAATTTCAATAATACTTTGAAATACAAAAGCACGCATTTTTGCACTTGTGGATGCAAGGGATGCCTTTTTACTGTGCAAACTAGATGAAAAAAGCAGCTACATGACTACCTTCTGGCTTAAACTTCCATTTGGAGTCTCTTTGGCACTAGAGGTCTACCAGCTTAAAGGGAACCTTAACTGAACGGGGGGTAAAGAGTTTTACTTACCTGGGGCTATTACCAGCCCCCTGCAGCAGTCCTGTGCCCTCGGCGCCGCTCTGGAATCCTCTGGTCCCCCGCTGTCACTTAGTTTCGTTTTTGACGACTCACCAGTCGCCGGCCGCCATGCGTATTATTGGACACATTCACCAATGCAATTAGCGCTATTGCGGACCGCAACGCGTACAAAAATACGCGTTGCCGCATATCTACGCGTGCGGAATGCGGTAACGCGTATTTTGTACGCGTTGCGGTCCGCAATAGCGCTAATTGCATTGGTGAATGCGTCCAATAATACGCATGGCGGCCGGCGACTGGTGAGTTGTCAAAAATGAAACTAAGTGACAGTGGGGGACCAGAGGATTCCAGAGCGGCGCCAAGGGCACAGGACTGCTGCAGGGGGCTGGTAATAGCCCCAGGTAAGTAAAACTCTTTACCCCCCGTTCAGTTAAGGTTCCCTTTAAGCAACATGAACTATTGAGTGGGCTCCATGGAATTGAGCAAATAGCTGATGACATCCTTATAGTTGGCTATGGTAATACTGATGAAGAAGCTGAGAGTGACCATGACGAGAAGTTTATAGTGCTACTAGATCATTGCAGACAGGTGATGCTGAGGCTCAGCTTAAAGAAATTCCAGTTTAAGGTACAAGAAGTCCGCTTTCATGGGCATATCCTGTCTTCACAAGGCTTGAAAGCTGACCCAGAGAAGATTAAAGCCATTGTGGACATGCCACAGCCTGCTGATGCCAAAGCAGTACAGAGATTTAGTAAATTGAGTATAGGGAGCTCTAGGCTGGTTATAGTAAAAGTACAAAATCTTTATTGAACAAAGCTACATATAGTAACACACATGCATACCCCCTATATGTAGCTTTGTTCAATAAAGATTTTGTACTTTTACTATAACCAGCCTAGAGCTCCCTATACTCAATTTACTAGCATCATTGTACTTTATGGGTGAGACAGGCCAATAAGAGGTTGTTGATATCCCGTACCCTATTTGTCCCTTTCAGTACAGAGATTTATTGGCTTTGTTACTTATCTAGCAAAATTCTTGCCACACTTATCTGAGGTGTGTGAGCCACTAAGACGACTTTTAAACAGAGATGCGGTTTGGCACTGGCTTCCCAAGCATGACCAGGCAGTAGAGGATATTAACCACCCTGGCATTTTGATTATTTGCAGCGCTCGGCCGCGGGTGTTTTTTAACCTATTTTTTTTATCGTGTAGCTAGCCTAGTGCTAGCTACATGATTCCCCCCTCCCTGCGGCATCCCTCCCACCCCTCCGATTGTTGCCGCCGATCATACCCAACAGGAAATCCCGCTCTGAACGGGATTTCCTGTTAGGGCTTCCCTCGTCACCATGGCGACGATCGGAATGACGTCATGACGTCAGGGGGAGTCACGATCCACCCCATAGCGCAGCCTGGCGGTGATTGGCCAGGCTGCGCTGGGGGGTCGGGGGGGCCCTCTTTCGCGGCAGATCGGCGGCGATTGAACGAAACGCAGCTAGCTATATATTATAGCTAGCTATAATTTAAAAAAAAATTATAAAATAAGACCCACCAGGGGTTGAGCAATCCACCGCGGCGGTAATGGACGAGCTGAGCTCGTCCAAAGCGCTCAGGTGGTTAAACGCTTGGTCACCTCTGCACCAGTGTTGAAATAGTATGATGTTACTAAGCCTGTTGCCATACAAAGTGACTCTAGCAAGAATGGCCTAGGTTGTTGTCTTTTGCAAGAAGGTCAACCGGTTGCATATGCGTCCAGAGCCCTTTCATCAGCTGAGCAAAACTATGCTCAAATTGAAAAGGAATGTTTAAAGGGACTCCGAGCAGTGCAGAAACTATGGAAAGATGCATATCATTTTAAAGCTCTCTTTCTCCTCTTTCCAACGATATATAAACCATCGCCCTACGCCTTTTAGTTTTCGCCATTTTCGCGGTCGAAATTGCAGCGGCCGCTACTTCAATCGCGAAAATAGAGAAAACTAAAAGGCGTAGGGTGACGATTTAGGGGTCGTCAGAAAGAGGAGAAAGAGAGCTTTAAAATGATATCCATCTTCCCATAGTTACCTTGTATTACACAGGGCGACTTTTTCTGCTGAATGGAGCTGCTGACTTTGAGAAAAAGTCGCCCTGTGTAATACAATATAACTATGGAAAGATGGATATCATTTTAAAGCTCTCTTTCTCCTCTTTCTGACGACCCCTAAATCGTCACCCTACGCCTTTTAGTTTTCTCTATTTTTTCTTTTTCGCGATTGAAGTCGTGGCCGTGGCAATTTCGATCTCGAAAATGGCGAAAACTAAAAGGTGTAGGGCGGTGGTTTATATATCATTGGAAAGAGGAGAAAGAGAGCTTTAAAATTATATGCATCTTTCCATAGTTTCTGCACTGCTCGGAGTCCCTTTAAGTATTGTATTTGCCTGGCAATGCTTCCATTATTATTTTATGGGCGGGACTTCATTACAGCTGAAACTGATCACAAACCTCTTATAGCCATATTCAAGAATCCACTTTTGTGTGCTCCCAAACGTTTGCAGAGCATGGTTCTTACATTACAGAATTACAATCTCAATGTTGTCTACAAGCCAGGATGTGAAATGTATATCAGCGATACTTTGAGCAGAGCTAGGTTGGATAATGTGACACCCGGAGGTGACCATGAGCATCAAACAATTTGTCCGCTGCAACAGGAGCAAATTTTCTTTGCTGATATCAATCAAGCAGACTATCTTAATGTCACCGCTCAGTGCCTACGGCAACTTATACAGCACACTGACGGTGACACAATGTTATAAGCTCTAAAGTCTGTTGTCTTGAGTGGGTGGCAGATGATAAGGAGGCAGTTCCTGCAACTGTACGGGAATATTGGTCCTTCAGAGATGAGATTAGCGTGCAAAATGGTATCTTGTACAAGGGTCCAAGGGTCATAGTGCCAAAGTCACTGAGAGCAGAGATGTTATTACGCATACACTCCAGCCACATTGGAGGGGAAGCATGGTACAGACAAGCTTGTGATATGCTTTACTGGCCTAACATGCAAGGTGAAATCAAAGATTTTGTCAGTAATTGTCGTACCTGCAATGAATACGCCCACTTACAACAAAAGGAAACCATGATGTTGCATGAAATTCCGATGCGGCCATGGCAGATCATCAGTATGGACTTGTTCAACTACGCTGGCAAAGAATACCTGTTATTAGTTCACCATTATTCAGATTTCCGGGAAATAGATCTTCTTACTGATTTGTCCACTGAAACCACAATTAAGCGCTGCAAGTCTCAGTTTGCCCGTTATGGCCAACCAGATAAAGTGATCTCCGATAATGTCCCTCAATTTTCAAGCCTGCAATTTAGAAGATTTGCCAATGAATGGTAGTTCAAGCATGTTACTGCATCACCACATCATCCACAGGCGAATGGGAAAGCTGAAGCAGCTGTAAAGATTGTTCACCTATGCAAGAAAGCATACAGTGATGGTAAAGACTCATGGAAGGCCATTCTGCATTGGAGAAACACTCCAACTGAAGGCATGGATAGTAGTCCGGCGCAAAGACTGATGGCAAGGAGGTTAAAAACCTCCTTACCGGCAGCAAATAAGCTTTTGGAACCTTGTGTCGTACAAGATGTTGCAGAAAGGTTACGATTTAAAAGACAAATGTCAAAGGCTCGTTATGATACATTGGCCAGGGATTTGACAGAGTTGAATATTGGAGAACAAATCCGTATTAAACCTTTACCTGGGGATCAAACGGGCCGTTGGAGAATGGGTACTTGTTTGCAAAAAGTTGCACCACGCTCGTATCTTGTGGACATTGACGGAACTCTTTATCGTCGCAATCGTGTGGATTTACGTATGGCAGAAAAACCTACATCACAATACCCTATTGATAAGCCAGACTCTCTTGGTACAACACGTGCCCCTTGACTGTGAGGAATGTACAGAGGGGGTGCCTCAGACCAATGGTACTGACATTGCCAGCAAGCCAGTACTCCTACCAGCAGTCAAACGCGGAGTATGCCAGCAGAAGATGAGAAGAGCCCAAAAACTTACAAGTGGGCTAAAGGACTCTGTGTACCAGGGACAGTTGTCACCCATATTGGCAAATGCTCAAAACCACCTATTAGACTTAATCTATAGAATATAGAATACATTATTGTTATGTCTCTTCACATTTAGAATGTTCATTTATTAACACTAAAAAGGGGAAGATGTTATGGATGTTATGTTTGTGCAAGTACAACTCTGATATATGACTGTGGGGTTTACTTCCTGTTTCCAGTAATTACTGTTATTTATGTTACTGGTCATTCTTCTAACATCATGGCTCCTGCACAGTAGTCATTTGTGCCGTCTTTTTTTTACACCACATGAAACAGGAACTGTGAGCACTGCTTATAATATATTGCTGTTGTTAGTAAACTGTGTTTTGCTGTTGTAATATCTGGTGGATTGTGTATTGCAGTTCATCTGATATCTAGAGCAGCAATGGTCACTTTTTAAACGTATATTTTTCCTTTCTTTTCCCTCCAGTTTGCTTAGCAGACGGGATTAGCTAGGGGAGGTATTAGCTGGAACAGGAGGTATTTGGTCAGCTTCAGGACTCAGTACCTGAGCTTGCTCAGTCTCTGGCTTGCTCACAAAGTGGCTTCGACACAAGTGGCATAGACGTTAAAAACAGGCGTTAGAAAACAGGCACAAAAGGTGAGGAAATACTTTAAGCAGCAGGTAGGGACTAAAAACAATTTTATTTTTTTTAACCAGGTATTGAGTTTTTTTGCATTGGTTAGAATGTGATAGGCACATTGTGGTGTAGTCTTTAAGTTTTACTTTTCTCTCTCTTACTTCACTCACTCTCCCTCTCCTCCGCCCCAGCTTCACTCTCCCTTGCCTCCACCCCAGCTTCACTCACTCCCCCTCTCCTCCAGCTTCACTCCCTCTCCCGCTCCACCACCCCTGCTTCACTCCCTCTCCTCCACCCCAGCTTCACTCTCCTTCTCCTCCACCCCCGCTTCACTCACTCTCCCGCTTCATCTTTTACCACCACAGTTTACTTTAAAGAGGAGCTGTTAGGTATAAGGTCTCAGAGAAAATAAACACATATATCAGTAGCTAAAGATTGGCTGTACTTACATTACATATGCATTTCACTGTCCATGTTTGTACTTCACATAATTTTTATATAGTATTTGCAGAGAATGATGCTCCTGACAGCTCATGGCAGGTTCCATGTTTGTCTGTCTCCTATGAAGCCAAATGTGTCGTCATGTCCTGCCTGCTTCCTGATGATTCCACTCTCACAAACGCTGGTAATGAATAACACTACTGTGCAGTGAATATTAATTAGCCATGTGGCTAGGAACCATAGCGGACTCCTGCAGTGTACTCTGCCCGAGATGTATTAGTGCTGTGAGCTAGACTGTTACATGCTGTTGAAACTTGAGCCTCACTAGCAGCCAGGGGAGGGCCCCAGAATGCTTTGCAGTATCTGTTATTCGGCTTGCGTCCTCCTTAGGAGCCTGGGAATACGGAGCCTTGCTGTCAGCAAACATCTAAAGTAAGAGAGATTTTTAACTGCAGTATTGCCTTTTTGGCTTCCTTCTAAACTGTTTAACACAGGAGAATAGAGGTTTAAATTAGCTTTTGCAGCCTGACAGTTACTCTTTAAATGATTTTTCCCCCCACAATAGTCCAGGGAAATTTCTAGGCTAAATTGCACCCAGGGCGAGGCTGTAAACATTGTGCCCCTCCCCCCCCCCCCTGTGGACTCGGGAACCCTTACTCTTTAGGGCCAGTCACACAGCCACAGGTCAGTTGATCTGCCTACTTACTAGTGACCATCCGCTCATCCAGGAGGAAGCAGGGTCCAGGAAAGCACACAGGTGAAGAGAGCCCAGAAAGCCGACTACTCCATGGGCGCCACACACTGACAGCCTGCAGTACCGCTACAGGACATCAGGTGTCATCACGCGGTGGTGACAACCTGCAGTACCGCTACAGGACATCGGGTGTCATCACGCGGTGGTGATGTGATGATGACTTGCCATCTGACGCAGGCTCCCAGCAGGAGTCAAGAAAGGTGATCGTGCTGGTAATCTTCTTCTTCCATTTGGTTGCACCACCTGTCACCAGCTCCCTAGCGGTTATGTACTTCTGCCTGCGCCCCCTTTCTTCTACTTGCCGGTCTGCGCCCAGGGTGGTCGCCCTGCTCGCACTGCCCAAGAAACGGCCCTGCAATAGTCATCATGTTGGACAATGCAGTACAGTGTACATCCTGCAAAATGTATGCATGCCTTGATCAGCAGATTGAGGGTATTTACTGTTGCCCTGGGTGTGTGCATGTTGCTCAGTTAGAGGCTGAAGTCAGAGAGCTAAATGAGCATCTCACAACACTGAGACGCATTCACAACATGAAGAAGAGTTTGGATCTCACGATCCAGACACTGGAAGGAACCGGTGAAGATGAGGTGGGTGGAGTACAGCCGGAGCAAGCAGTAGAGGTAGCCGCTAGTTGGGTCACAGTTAGAAGGGTTAGAGGAAAAAGTGGCAGGGAGGCTAGTCCCGATTTGTCCCTCCCTAATATGTATGCTTGTTTGCGTAATATTGGAGAGGATGATTCTGGAGTAGCAACGCTGCAGCAGGATTTGGGGTAGACTACTGCAACGAGAAAGGGAATAGGAGTGCAGCTAAGGCTAGACAGATACTGGTGGTAGGGGATTCAATTATTAGGCACACAGATAGATTAATCTGTCAAAGAAACCATGGATGTCATACAGTCTGTTGTCTCCCGGGTGCTCGGGTTCGGCATGTAGAGGAAATAATTGACAGATTATTGGGTAGGGCTGGGGAAGACCTGGCTGTCATGGTACACATTGGCACCAATGACAACGTTATTGGGAGATGGAAGGTCCTCAAAAATGATTTTCAGGTACTTGGAGATAAACTTAAAGCAAGGACCTCCAAGGTGGTGTTTTCTGAAATACTGTCAGTGCCACACACTACATCAGAGAGACAGAGGGAGTTTAGGGAGTTAAATTAGTGGCTGAGAAATTGGTGTAGGAATGAGGTGTCACAGGGCCCCTAGTGGCCGGACCACACAATGCCTTCCAATCGATTTCAGCACACAGACCATGCAATCTGTGGTCGCAGTCGGTGCGTAGAAACCGCTGGGATTTTAGCAGCAGACCGACTAGAAGGGAGCATGTGAGTTACTGTAATACAAATTACACACTATTTCAGGGTATAACTGCCACCACCTCTTACCATAGGACAGAGTAACCCATTGACTGACTCTAGACCTGCAAATAGAAAACGGTTAAACACACTCTATTTTATCTAGCTATCAACAATAGTAGCGACTCTGCAGAAACCAGGGTTCAGTTTGTGAGGCTGAATAATAGGGTAGCTGAACAAATAAAGGACGTTAGTGTCGTTTATTAAATATGCAATATAAATAATTAATATATACAGAAAATCGTTAAAATCAACAATCATAGAGACAAATAATAGCACAGTATAATAAATAAAAGGGAAGAAAATACGGATACTTAAAGTTCATGGAAATATGTCCTTTCTGGGAAAACTCGTAAGGAGTCGTTCAGGAGCAAAGTTCCGACAAGATGGCTGCCACTGTTCCTCAAAGCGGCAGCATGCTCCCAAGAAGATGGAATTTGGAGGAATGAGGTCCGCCTGCTGGCAATGTGCTTTTGATGAAGCTGGTTAGGGGGTGTGGCAATGCCTGCCCCCTCTGAATTACAAACCAATCACAGTCCAAGTCCTTGGAAAGAGATTTAGGTTTAAACGTATAAAACGCTGTAATTCAAAACCGATAAATGCCACATTTGCGCTGATAACAGATTAATATTTCTCAGATTATGATAATTCCTATGACATCAGACTTGATTCGAGTAGAGGGTCCAGTTCCTGAGAAGTTTAATAACTTGGTTGTAGCGTAACCCTTGCCCCTCAAGACTGGTATCAAAATGTTCAGCAGGACACTACAAACCCAATGATACCGCTCTCATAACTATCCTATTTACGGTATTCCGTAAATAGGCAAAAAAAAATCATATACAGCATTCATCTACTCTCTGCTGCTGATGGAGTCAGGCCATCTGGCCTCATGCTGTGAGGGAAGCTCCCCTTGCTGGGCTCACCAAATGGTGGAAGTAATTGACACCTATCTGAGGTTCTGCCAGAGTGCAGACCCTTTGTCCTCAGGTAATTAAAAATAAACACTAGCCTCTTGGACACAAGAGTTTGTTCCTAGTTCATTAGCAAATCAAAAGTCATCCTGCACCTAAGTTAATGCTATTTCTCTGCTGAGAGAAGGAGAGACCCCAGGTTTGACTGCCTGGTATCCACAGACAGACAATCCAGATCTGGCAACGCAACGACAATTGGTGCAGCAAACTGATTGCGATTGCGTTCTCTTTTCTCAAGGCTATTCCGTGACAGGAGGGGTTTGGGTTCCTGGAGAACTGGGTAGACTTTGCAGTCGGCTACAGGTTCTACAGCAGGGATGGGCTGCACCTTAATGGGGAGGGTGCAGCTGCATTTGGGGAGAAGATGGCTAAACGGTTGGAGGAGATTTTAAACTAGGATCTGGGGGGAGGCAGGAGGGTAAAGTCTCATTATGTAGACAAGATAAGTTTAAAAGACAGTGGGAGCCTATCATTATGGGGGGTTGAGAGGGGGGTGGGTACAGTGTAAAGAGTAAGGAGGTTGGTAAAACTTCAAGTAGCCCATTTCATGTAACCAAAATTGGAAAATGTGGTGGTAAAAATATAAAGTGCATGGTAACCAATGCTTAGGAGCCTTGCTAATAAAATGGACGAACTAGAGTTCATTCTGATTGACAAAAACTATGACATTGTGGGAATAACGAGACATGGATGGATGAAAGCCATGACTGGAAAGCGAATTTAGAGGGATACAATGTTTAGGAAGGATAGAACAGGGGAAAAAGGTGGAGGGGTTTGTCTCTTTAAGAACTCTTTTACAGCTGTCCTAAACGATGAGATGGATGAAGATTGCGAAGATGTGGGGTCCGTTTGGGTAAATATTCATGGTGGAAGTAATGGTTGCCAATTGCTTATTGGGGTATGCTACAGGCCACCACATATTCATGAAGCTGCAGAACTGCAATTACTACAGCAGATTGAAAAAGCTGCAAGTAAAAATGAGGTCATAGTTATGGGTGACTTCAACTTTCCAGACATTGACTGGAGTATTGAGGCTACCCATTCTGGTAAAAGCAGCAGATATCTGGCATCACTACAGGACAGTTACCTGACTCAAATGGTAACGGAACCAACTAGGGGGAATGCGTTACTGGATTTGATCATTTCAAATAGACCAGATAATGTATCAAACATGCAGGCTCAAGAACATTTGGGAAATAGTGATCACAACATGATAACGTTTGATCTGGTGACTGATAGGCCGCGGGGCAGCGGGACCACTAAAACTATGAATTTTAGAAAAGCAAAGTTCAATCAACTCAGACAGGCACTAAGTGAACTGGGATAATGTACTACAAGGGGAGGACACTGAAGGGAAATGGCAAGCTTTTAAACTTATTCTCAATCAATATTGTAGTATGTATATCCCATATGGAAACAAAACGTCTAGGAATAAAAAAAAGGCCTCAATGGATGAATAGAAAGGTTAGAGATAAAATTAAGGGGCAAAATGATGCCTATAAGTTCCTAAACCAGGAGGGGACAGAGGCTGCATTAAGCAATTATAAGGAGTGCAATAAAGGTTGTAAAAAAGAAATTAGGCTGGCAAAGAGTGAAGCTGAAAATCAAATCGCTAGGGATATCAAATCTAACCCAAAGAATTTTTACAAGTACATCAACTCTAAAACAGGGGGGTATCCCCCTTCTATGCGGCGTGCTGTGGGTTTCCCCCTCCTCCCATCTCCTCCCTCACGTTCCCCCCCCCCCTGCCCCTGATCTCCTGCCCCCCTCCCCTTGTCTGAAGCACCTTGAGGTGGGATCTACTCACTCGAGGGCTCTCTCCTGCGGCGGCTGGCGCACTTCCTCCTCCATTGCCGAAGTCCCGGTCTGTGTAGGTACAGTACGAGGCAGATCCAGATCCAGATCCAGGAAATTATAGACCTGTAAGCTTAACATCAGTTGTATGCAAACTATTTGAGGGGTTACTAAGAATCAGAATCATTTATTTCGCCAAGTACAACGGTGGTTGTACTCAGAATTATTTTTGGCTTATACCGGGTCGGTGATGGTACAGCAAATACATACAGTAATACATACAGTAAGTACATACAATAGCATGGCATAGACACAAAGACACAAAAACATAGTGTAGGAGGACCTAGGAGTGGGCTTTTGAGTGCTATGTTGAGTGGAGCTGCCACAATCCCGCTGCGGCGCTCAACAGCTCTGCAGCAATTCAGATGCCTTACAGAAGGTCTGGAAGGGGTAGTGCAGAGAGAAGAGAAAAGAGGGAGAAGGATAGAAAGTAGGAGAGAGGGAGAGAAGAGAGGAAGGAAAGAATAGATGAGAAATGAGTCAGATAATCCCCTGGGGTTTCGATGGTGGCTGGCTGGCGGATTGGATCACTGCTCTGGTTGGAAAGTCTCCAGGCTTACGGCCTAGTCTGGTGAGGTTGGATTTGTAGGCCCAAAAGAGTCAAAATGGAGTCCAAAAGGAGGCCTTAGGCAGAGGAGAGCATCCCTGGTGCAGGTATTCCTAGATGCCTCCTAGCTGCAGGGCTCCAGGGCATGGAGATGTTGTGAGGCCATAGCACCAAGCCAGGGATGCAGGATGCCCCTAGGCTGAGGTGGACCCAGGGGGCCACAGTGAATTGGTGTTGCTGCTGAGGGGCAGACCTGAGGCTGGAGCCAGGGACTGTGATGCTGGTGGCCTGTCTGATGTGCCCATTCACAGACTGCGGGATAGTAGGTAGAAGTAACTGACTTGCTCTGGCCGCAGAGATGGAGCAGCAGGGCAGACATGCCTCCCCCAGCTGCAGCGATGAAGCAGCCCGCATGTAGAGTTCCGGTGGCAGTATCATGGCCCAGTGCTAGGGACCCCCCAAGGCAGCTGGAGCGGCTGTGTTGGTTGCAGTGTAGGCCCATGGATAAAAATTAGGTAGCACCACAGTCCTTCCGTCTATTGTGTTGTGTCTGGCATGCGGAGCGGTGTTGTCCGACCCCCCACGGGGCAGCGGCAGCGATTGCTGGTCTGTACGGAGATGGTGTCCTGCGGCTGTGGAGAGGAGAGGCGTGCACAGCGAGGGCACCCCTGGCTGGTATGTTGGAGCGGGGGCCGGAGGGAGCTCCCGTACTGGCGGCTGAGTACAGCTGGGGGAGCAGCGTTGCACAGACCCTTACGGCCTCCTGCTTATTCTGGCGGTGTCCTGGTCACCCTGGGCAGCGGTGGTGCAGTAGTCCTTGTGATGCGGATCACGTGGATGCTCAGCTCGGGTAGGCGGCTCTCTCTGCATGGATTCCATGGCCTCATACTCCAGGATGCTTCCAGGATCCAGGTCACCCACGTGCAGCCCAAGAATGTCGGCTGTTGAAAGGATGACTCTGGGACGATCGAGGTCGCTAAGCAGCCTTGGAACGGGTAGCTGCTATCTGCCAGTGAGTTGTTGCCTGACTGGGGAAGTCCTGAGGAGAAAGACAGAAATAAAAGATAAAAAAAATAAAAAGAAGATCCGGAGCCCTGTATGGCTGTGGTTACCTGTCCAGTGCCATCTTAGACTGTGTAAGAGATACTATACATGACTTCACAGTAGAAAATAATCTTATTTATCAGCATCAGCATCGGTTTACTAAAGACAGGTCCTGTTTGACTAACATGCTCAGCTTTTATGAGGTAGTGAACGCTAATGTGGATATTGGGAATGCTGTAGATTTGATATACTTGGACTTTGCAAAGGCCTTCAACACTGTTCCCCGCAGAAGTCTGGTGCAAAAGTTGAGGATGCAAGGACTGGGGAAGAGTCTGTGTGCATGGATAGGGAACTGGCTAATGGACAGAAAACAAAGAGTTGGGGTCAATGGATCATACTCAAAATGGGTGACTGTTAGCAGTAGGGTCCCACAGGGGTCTGTACTGGGTCCAGTGCTCTTTGATTTATTTGTTAATGACCTAGTAGATGCAGTAGACAGCAATGTTTCTATTTTTGCAGATGATACAAAATTGTGCAGAATCATCAACTCTCAGGAAGATAGGGACATATTGCAACAGGATCTGGATAGCATGGCTATATGGGCACATAAATGGCAGATGAAATTCAATGTTGAAAAATGTAAAGTCATGCATTATGGTCGTACCAATGGTCTAGCATCATACAAAATAAATGGGATACAGTTGGGGACATCAAACTTGGAGAAGGATTTAGGAGTACTCATCGACAACAAGTTAAATAATCGTATTCAATGCCAAGCCACTGCAGCTAAAGCTAATACAATTTTGGGATGCATTAAAAGGGAAATAAAAGCTCGAGATGCTAGCATAATATTGCCCCTGTTTAACTCTCTAATAAGACCACATCTGGAATATGGAATTCAGTTCTGGGCACCACATTACAGGAAATATATTGCAGTTTTAGAGCAGGTGCAGAGACGAGCAACAAAATTGATACGTGGGATGGAAGGTCTCACTTACCAAGAAAGGTTAGATAAACTGGGTTTATTTAGTCTAGAGAAAAGCTGCCTTAGAGGGGATCTAATTAACGTATAAATACATCAGAGGGCAATATAAAAGCTTGGCGGATGAGCTTTTTGTCCCTAGGCCTTCTCAAAGGACTAGAGGACATGATCTGCGCATGGAGGAAAACTGTTTTAGCCATTTAGAAAGAAAGAAAGCCATTTAGAAAGAAGGAAAGAAAGAGTGATTAAGATGTGGAATTAATTGCCACAGGAAGTAGTTATGGCAAATTCTATACCTGCATTTAAAGGCGGCTTAGATGCTTTCCTTGCGTTGAAAGACATCCATGGGTAAAATTACTAGGTAATACTCAGTGATGTTGATCCAGGGATTTTATCTCATTGCCATCTGGAGTGAGGAAGGAATTTGTTCCCTTTTGGGGCTAATTGGACCATGCCTTGTAAGGGTTTTTCGCCTTCCTCTGGATTAACAGGGATATGTGAGGGAGCAAGCTGGTGTTGTACTTTGTTCTCTGGTTGAACTCGATGGACATATGTCTGCTTTCAACCCAAATAACTATGCAACTATATGCTCACATGATATATGCTTTCCCCTCTTATTCCACATCAAAGGTCACTTGTGTCATTGGCTTTGTGTGCTTTGTGTGCTTGGTGTGAGATGTGCTGCAGGGATCAAACGGGATCCAGTGGGTGCAGGGGTGGTATCACTGAAGGGGTTTAAAGAGACTCTGAAGCCACTTAAAAATCCTTTTTTTATTAAACCATCCTGTTTAATGCCTTAATCCTACCTAAACCGCTGTATTCCCGCTCCTGTAAGCGATCTAAAATCCCCCTAACTTGCCCTCCCTCTCCCCTGCAAAATCCACGAGTTTCTTGGTCGTGGATTTTGCTGCCCGCATTAGCTTCCGTGTGAGGGAGGGCTATGAGCCGCAGTCCTGCCTCACACACGTCTGTCAGCGGCAGATCTCCGCCTTTCCCCCGCCCCTCTCAGCGAAGAAAGACTGAGAGGGGCGGGGAGAGGCGGAGATCCGCCACTGACAGACGCGCGTGAGGCAGGGCTGCAGCTCATAGCCCTGCCTTACACGGAAGCGCTCCCCGGATCGCCCCCCGGGGAGTTAGGGGGGTTGTAGATAGCTTACAGCCGCGGGAATGCGGCGGTTTAGGTAGGATTAAGGTATTAAACAGGATGGTTTAATAAAAAAAAGATTTTTAAGAGTCTCTTTAAGGACAATTTTAAATTCATATCTTTTTGATAAATAAAATGTATACAGTTTTCCAGTAAAACCGTGTTTTGTGTTTTATTGGTGTATACCATCCATCTTTTAGATTATCCTTCCTAAATGGTTTAGCTTTCCCAGTTTTATCTAGCACATTTTTCTTCTTACTTGCGGGGCAGTGCTGTTTTCCTTCACAGGTTTCTCAATGCTCATGTGGCTGGCGTCAGAGTGGATCTGCAGGAAAATTTTGTAATTCTTAAATGTGTGACAGAGGGCAGAACGTTCACGATTGTATCCTTATACATACCGCCACCCTTTTGCCCCAAGTGCTGGACTCTCTATACAGTAAATTAAATTCACTTCTTGAATGCCCACTTTTGGTTGCAGGGGATTTTAATGCGGTAGTGAATCCGCACCTAGACCGCATAAGTAGAGGTGGTAGGTCATTTCCTTCCTTATTGCAATGGATGGAGGCTTATGACCTGAAGATGGAAGCTTCCTGATAAAAAGGCATATACTTGTTATTTGGATGCCTATAAGACTCTTTGTAGAACAGATATGATTATGGGATCGTCTGAACTGCTGTCATATGTGCAAGAGGTGCTGGGGCATGGTATTTCAGACCATTTGGCAGTCCTTTGCTCCCTGCTTCTTCCGGGACCTAGGGAGATGGGCATCTGGAGAATGGGTCCATGGTGGTTGGAGGACCATATGGTTTTGGAGGCATGTAAAATGGATATGGATCACTACTGGTGTGAAAATGAGGGCTCCATAGACTCCTTGATATGCTGGGATGCAATTAAAGCAATCCTGAGAGGTTCTTCAGGGCTGCTATGACTAAAATAAGGAATAATTATGTCGCTATACTTAACTTTTATGAAAAAGATGCCATATCTGAATGGTCTAACTCTTAACTTAGCGCTGCGTAATATGTTGGCGCTTTATAAATACAATAAATAATAATAACTTATTGAGTGACCTTCTAGCAACCAATATATGGCCTGGGCGTCGGCGCATAAACTCAAGCTTTTGGATAGAACCAAACGTAAGCACCTTATTTTCTCACAAAAGGAGTTTGAGCTTGGCAATAAATGTAGCAGAATATTGGCCCATCTCTTGAGGAGGTGCTTGGATAATATGGCCATACCTAGAGTTTTGAATAATCAAGGTGACATACGGGGGTTGGACAAAATAATGGAAACACCTTGAAAATCAACAAAATATATACATATTTTTAAGGAATCTTTATTTTAATAAAAAGAATGGAAAAAATGTACAAACATTAATGGGAAATTGCACAAACAATCAAGTGTAAAACATACAATCTCTGATCTTGAATACAGAAAAAGCTTTTACATCAAAAGGAGCATTTTTTTTTTTTGTGGTGACAAACCAGCGTCGCCATCAGTGAAAAATATAATAAGATAAGGTATATTAACAGCAGATTGGAGCTAGACGGGTCGCTATAGCAGCTGGCATTAAATCTACACTGGGGTCCGCTATTTACTTAATCAAGGAAGACATACAAGGCCTAAGTGCAAGGCTTGACCAATCGAGGGTCGTCATTAACCACTACAGCCTTTAGTGTTTTTTCACCTTATGCATCCGAACAATTTTCACTTCCCATTCATTCACCAATAACTTTATCACTACTAATCACAATGAAATGATCTATATATTTTTTTTCTGCCACCAATCAGGCTTTCTTTGGGTTCTACATTTTGCTAAGAATTATTTTTTTTAAGTGCATTTTACCAGGAATATTAAGAAAAAAAATAATTTCTCAGTTTTAGGCCATTATAGTTTTAAAATAATACATGCTACCATAATTAAAACTCACATATTTTATTTGCGGATTTGTCCCAGTTATAACACCATTTAAGTTATGTCCCTATCGCCTCTGCCACACACATCGGCAGCATCGTGCCAGGTCCCAGCCGCTGCCACACTCATCGGCAACATCGCGCCAGGTCCCAGCCGCAGCCACTCACGTGGAGGAAGCCCATCTCGGCTGAAGCTGCATCCGCCTCCTCTCAACCACTAACGGAGGGAGTCCTGCTACAGGATTGTGTCCAGGTGAGCCCAAGACGCTATCGGGGAAGCCCAGCAGTGAGCTGACACTCTCCCTTCGCCTTTTTCCACTCTGCAAGATCCATCCTCCGCAACAGAGTTTTCCAGCTCCCACGTGCTCACCACGTGAAGAGGCCTCCGCCATTGCTGCTGCCAGCCTTCCATTTGGGAACTCCTGCGGCACCAGCTCCTCCTCTCCTCTGCTCTAGGTGACTCTCGGGTCCCTCTAGCTGCACTCCATCCGGCCCTGTGCACTCTCCGCTTCTAGTTCCTGCTGGACTCATGCCTGCTCCTCCTGGAGGCTCTGCCCTGGTAAGACTGGCTTTTTTTTATCTCTGCAATTCTTAGAATGCTCACACTGCTGCCCCAATCTATTTAACTGTAATCGCTGCTGCCCACATCTGATCTGCTCGGCTACATGCACTGCTTCTGCGTACAGCCTGGTACCGTCCCTCCTTATGTCATGCATCTTCCATTGCTGGCGCACACCTGCACTGTGCTTACATATCCTGCCACTCTGCAATCCTACTCCTACACGGAATAACATCTGGGTATATCCCCCACCTCTGCTAGAGCCTGCTTCTACTTCTGGGAGTGTATGATCTATCATTACTGCAACTGGGTGTATTGCCTTATCCCGCCTGCCCCATGCCGCCATTTGCCCCCATCTCCTACAGCAGGTCGCAACTTACCCCCTGGGAAGCACACACTGCCAAGGACAGGCAGCTGTATAATGCTGTCTGAAATCATGCCCTAAAGATCGCAGGCCCTGCCCATGGTCCCTGGCCGAGAGAGCGCAGGAGAGGCTGTCACGCAGGTGCTCACGTAAGACTGAAAAAAAAAGGCCTGAGGTCACCCATCCCTTCAGTTCTCTTGGCAAATGTCCGCTCCCTTCCCAGCAAGCTAGACAAACTCAGTCTCCTCACCAACAAAAGGGGACTCAGCAGCAATACACCAATCCTCTGCTTCACAGAGGCGTGGCTACATGACAGCATCCCGGACAATGCCCTTCATTTGCCAGGCTTCAGTCTTATCCGAGCCGACCGTGACGCCACTCTCTGGTAAAAAGAAGGGTGGAGGCATTTGTTTTTATATCAGCTTCCTATGGTGCCCCACCACTTCAGTACTTGCCAGGAAATGCTCACCTGACCTCGAACTCTTAATGGTGAACTGTAGGCCGTCCTACTCACTAAGAGAGTTCTCCTCCTATGGCTTAGTGGGGGCATACATTCCGCCCAACGCCGAAGTCAAACACGCCCTGCGTGACCTCAGTGACACCATCACGCAATGGGAGACGTCCCTCCCCGACTCGCTGTTCATTGCCATGGGCGATTTCAACAAGGCCAATCTTTGCCAAGAGCTGCCACGTTACCATCAGCATGTTGCCTGCCCCACAAGGAACCTGAACACCCTGGACCACTGCTACACAGTCCTGAAAAATGCGTACAAGGCGGTCCCACTCGCGGCACTTGGCTCCTCAGACCACTGCCTCGACCACCTGATTCCCACCTACAGAAGACCACTAGAGGCAGCGAAACCAGTCCTACATTCGACCAAAGTGTGATCAAGCGAGGCTAAGCTCCGACTTCAGGCCTGCTTCGACTGCACTGACTGGAAGGCCCTGGAAGAGCCAGATCTGGATGAGTGGGCCGACAATGTTGCTTCATGCATTGCATTCTGTGAAGACTCATGCATTCCAACCAAGACCTTCAAAGTTTACCCGAACAACAAGCCGTGGTTCTCCAACAAGCTACGTCAACTGAGGAAGCACAAAGAGACTGCACACAAGTCTGGGAACTTGGAGGATTACAGAGCAGCGAGGAACAACCTCAATAAAGAACTCAGAGCAGTCAAAAGAGCGTACTCCGAGAAGATGAAACACAATCTTAGCTCAAATGACCCACGAGCTGTCTGGAGGGGGCTAAAGATGGCTACCAACTATTAGCCCCCCCCCCCCCCCACAACATGCCACACCGACCATCAAGTTAGCAGAAGAGCTCAGTGACTTCTACTGTAGGTTTGAGAACCAGTCGGCTCCGGCAGGGCCTCCTACTCCTCCCGCCCATTCACCTATCACTGAGGCTGAGCCAAGTTCAAGCCCACACCCGCCGAAGGTGTGCGAGGCTGAGGTCCTACACCATCTAGCCACGTTAAATCCCAGGAAAGCCCCAGGCTCAGATGATGTGTCACCGGCATGCCTAAGAACATGCTCGCGGCAGCTAGCCCCTATCCTCACCTCCATCTATGCCAAGTCCCTACAGGAGGGCAGAGTCCCAGAGTGCTTCAAGAGGTCCACAATCATCCCTGTCCCTAAGAAGCAGGGCATCTCCGACATCAATAACTACAGGCCTGTGGCTCTTACTTCCATCATTATGAAGACCCTGGAAAGGGTGGTTCTGGCCGACCTCAAGCACTCCACGATGCCCCGTCTGGATCCGTTTCAGTTCGCATACAGGCCAAACAGGTCCACTGATGATGCTATCAACATCTGCCTAGAGCTCATCAGTGATCACCTTGATAAACCAGACTCGTATACCAGAATCCTCCTACTGGACTTCAGCTCGGCGTTTAATACAATCTGCCCCAGCATCCTCCAAAACGACCTGGCGGCACTCGAGGTCCACCTGACCCTGCAACGTTGGATCACAGACTTCCTGACCAACAGATCCCAAGTTGTCAAGTTGGACAAGATCTCCTCCCAACCAAGGGTCACCAACACAGGCAGGGCCGGGACAAGGTCCACCACCAACAGAGGCTGAGCTGTCCAAGTGCGCCCCCCCCTTTTAAATATAGCAATACATTATGCATAGATAAAAGTATTTTTCACAGGAAAACAATTTTAAGTTGAGTTAAACTCTTTTTTTAATCTTTTTATCAAACTGTAAATTTCTATTAAGGCAGGTAGCATCTGCCACATATGTGTTTATAGGAGCAGAATGAATGATATACTATATCCACCACAGACATACTCATTCTGCACCTATATACACACATATGACAGACACTATGCTGCTTGCTTGCAGGCAGAAGCAAATCTTTCTCAAACAACTAACCAGGCAGTCAGAATAAAATCAGGATCTAAGTACTACTTACTGTAAACTTTTGAAAATATGGCTGCAGGTGCCAATCCCAACTACGCAGCCAGCAAGACGCTGCAAGGGACGCTAATAAGAAGGGAGGCTGAATCGTACACACGCATGCAGGCCAGTCAGACAAATGTACAAATGTGGCATATCCCTTCTCCTCTGTCTCCTTTATTTACAAAACTCCCTTTCACGGACCTGAGGGCACCGAATGTAGCCATTGAGAGAGCCACTGCGAGAGTCCTTGTGCCTGTTGAGAAGCGCACTTGCGCTATTTACTGGGCAGAAATCCACAATACCACTGCCATTAACTTTAATGTTAATCACTGCAATTTCTGGCTATTACCAGTAACAAAGGTCACCTCTGGTGCCCGCTATTTTATCATACTGCTAATTATTAAAATTAATGTCGATACCCTTTTTTTTTACCAGGGCGTGTGCGGTGCCCTATTATTTGCTTTGTCTCCACCAGAGGCGTAGCTAAGGCTTTCAGCGCCCGGGGACAAAGACTATTAATGCGCCCCCTAAGGTGAAGGCTGCGCCGTGCCAAAAAAGGGGCATGGCCACATAATAAATGTGGGCGTGGTTATGGGTGGAGCGAAATGTACAGGAAGTTAGCAGTAGTGCCCAGTATAGGTAGGTAGTGCCCAGTATAGCTAGGTAGTGCCCCAGTATAGTGCCCAGTACAGCTAGGTAGTGCCCGTAGCTAATATAGTGCCCAGTATGGGTAGGTAGTGCCCTAGTATAGCTAGTATAGTGCCCAGTATGGGTAGGTAGTGCCCCAGTATGGGTAGTATAGTGCCCAGTTACAGTATAGGTAGGTAGTGCCCCAGTATAGCTAGTATAGTGCCCAGTATAGCTAGTATAGTGCCCAGTATGGGTAGTATAGTGCCCAGTTACAGTATAGGTAGGTAGTGCCCCAGTATAGCTAGTATAGTGCCCAGTATAGCTAGTTGTAGTGCCTCACACACAGTCTGTGCTGACATGTAGTGCATCACATACAAGCTATGCAGGCACTTGTAGTGCACCACACACAGGATATACTGGCACTTGTAGTGCATCACACACAGGAGATACTAGCACTTGTAGTGCATCACACACAGGATAGGATATACTGGCACTTGTAGTGCATCACACACAGGATATACTGGCACTTGTAGTGCATCACACACAGGATATACTTGCACTTAAAATGCAAGTTGCACTACAAGAGCCAGTATGTGATGAACTACAAGTGCGAGTATAGCCTGTATGTGCTTGAGTGTGAGGAACTACAAGTGCCAGAATAGCCAGTTTGTAATGCACGACAAGTGTCAGCATAGCCTGCACCTGACTTGCAGTGCTTTAGGTGAATGTTATGCTGGCACTTGAGTTTTAGGTGCTCTCTCAATGCATGCTGAGCCTTGCAGTCCGCCCATTGCTCCCTCCCCCAGCTGTCACTCACACAGCCTGTTTCTCTGCATGGAGCCGACACAGTCCTGGGGGAGCCTCTCCTGGTCTGACAATCTCCTCTGCCGTGCAGTAGCCTCCCGTCCATCCTCCCCCGGAAGTCCTGGAGCTGCTCTGTACCGTGAGCCTCCCTCCAGCAGCCGCGCCCGAGTCACCCAAGTGTGAGCGGCAGCACCAGCAAAATCGCGCTGCACACTCCGAGTTCCCATACTCCACCGGCGGGCTGTCAGGCAGGAACTGGCAGGGCCGCCATCAGAAATTTTGGGGCCGCTCACACATCATCAGGCCTGCACCCCCCCCCCCCCCTTCCTAATGCACCAGCATTTTCTCCCAAAACAGTTAAGCAAAGTGACCCTAAAGACAATTTGCTATTAGAAAGGGTAACATTGGATGCTGCTACAAGCAGGGAATGGATCACCCGAACCTAATAATATATATATATATATATATATATATATATATATATATATATATATATATATATATTAAGCCCTCAGCATAGTGGTGCAGTCAGTGCTTAGAGCTCTCACCCTTGCAGTCAGTGCTGGGTCCCCGATTCAAATTTCAGCCAGGGCACTATCTCCATGTCTGTGTGGGTTTCCTCTGGGCACTCTGGTTTCCTCCCACATCCCAAAAACATACAGATAAGTTAATTGAATTAGCCCAAGACTACAATGGACACATTACTATAGTAGGTATTAAATTGTGAGCCCTTCTAAGAGACAGTTAAAGGGGAACTGAAGTAAGAGGTATACGGAGGCTGCCATATTTCCTTTTAATCAATACTAGTTGCCTGGCTGCCCTGCTGATCTATTTGGCCCCAGTAGTGTCTGAATCACACCAGAAACATGCATGCAGCTAATCTTGTCAGCGCTGACAATAATGTCAGAAACGCCTGATCTGCTGCATGCTTGTTCAGGGGCTATGGATAATAGTATTAGAGGCAGAGGATCAGCAGGAGGGCCTGGCAACTGGCATTGCTTAGATGGAAATAAATATGGCAGCCTCCATATCACTCTCACTTCAGTTGTCCTTTAAGTGAGCGCTGTGAGAGATGTTGGTGGCGCTATTAAAAAAAAAAACAAACACATACGCACAGAAAATGTATACGGTTACAAAAAAAACCCACAGAAATCATTGTTCTATCAGCAAATCACACACACAAATCATTCTTCTATCAGCAAATCACACACACAAATCATTCTTCTATCAGCAAATCGCACACACAAATCATTCTTCTATCAGCAAATCACACACACAAATCATTGTTCTATCAGCAAATCACACACACACACACACTGTACACACACTACACACACTATTCTATCGGCAAATCACACACACAAATCATTCTTCTATCAGCAAATCACACACACAAATCATTCTTCTATCAGCAAATCACACACACACACACACACACACACACACACACACACACACACACACACACACACACACACACACACACACACACACACACACACACACACACACACATCATTGTTCTATCAGCAAATCTCTCACACACACACACACACACACACACACAAATCATTCTTCTATCAGCAAATCACACACACAAATCATTCTTCTATCAGCAAATCACACACACAAATCATTCTTCTATCAGCAAATCACACACACACACACACACACACACACACACACACACACACACACACACACACACACACACACACACACACACACACACACACACACTTCCTGAAAAAGTCAGCCAAGTTACTGAAGGGGTTAAGCACCCCCTCCCCCCCTTACCATGAGAGCAGACATGGAATGCAGAGTCCAGGCTGGAAGCACCACTGTGTTGCATGAAGAAAAGAGGAGGGATTCCTGACCAGCCTGCGATACATCATACCGTAGCTCATTCCTTTCACAGGAGCAGCAGCTACTTGTCACCCTCCATCTCTGCTCCCCTTTCCCAGCTGCAGTGTTCCCATGAATCCCATCACCAACGCTCTGCATATTCCCGGGGTTCCATACTTCAAAGTTGAAGACCCCACACTGCTCTGCAGGCTGTCTAATCAGCGCCTAACTGAAATATACAGAGCTTTTTTAAACACTAGATAACAGGCACTGAGGAGACAGCCTGCAGTAGAGATGGGTCCTTGATGGAATCTTGAAGCTGCTAGACCTAGCACTCCCGACTCCCGATAAATGCAGAGCGCCGATGCTGCCTATGTTTTAATTTGATGCGGAGGTATGACAGCAGCTGGGCGCCCTTGGGGACCCAGCGCCCCGGGGCACTTGTCCTACCCCGACCCCCCCAAGCTACGCGTCTGGTCTCCACACAATACTATGAAATACATACGCCCACAAATACACTTAAAGGATATCCAAAGTGAAGAATTCAATCTAGCTTTACTTACGTGGGGCTTCCTACAGTGTCCCTTACCATAGCTCTGGCCTTGTCCTGGGTCCTCTGCCTCTAAGGATTGCCAACCCCGATCGGTTGTCATCCTCTACACATGCGTACACATGCCCAAGTCACCGGGAGCATACTACTGTGCAGGTGCAGAATGCTCCCGGTGACATAACTGCTTTCATGTGCACGTGCACGCATGCATAGAAGCTGCGACCCATCAGGGTTCAGCGATCCTTAGAAGCTGCCAGCGGGACCCAGGATAAGACCGAAGCTGCGGTGAGGGACACAAATGACTTCTAGGGACTGGAAGAAGCCCCATGTAAGTAAAGCTAGAGATTCACCTCAGATATCCTGTAAGAGCAACAAGCACTCCATACACACACACACACACTCTCCCTCTCTCGCTATGCAGATACACACAAATACACACAAAACCAACACACATTACATAGACAATGCACATATACCCACATATAAATGAACAGACACACTTGCAGCACTCACTGAATCACACACATACACTTCAAGCAGCACTTACTGATACAGATACACACTTCTCCTAGCAGCACTCACTGACACAGACACACACTTCTCCTAGCAGCACTCACTGACACAGACACACACTTCTCCTAGCAGCACGCACTGACACAGACACACACTTCTCTTGACACACACACACACACACACACACACACACACACACACACACACACACACACAAACACAGTGACACACTCACATTCCTCTTTAATCTTGCTTACTGAATTCACCCATGCTGCAGACCCACGTGTTCTCTCCTCCAGTACTTTGGAAGAGCCGACTTCTAGGAGGGGGAAGGATAGATGGATGGAAGGAATTTCCTCCTCTGCACTCTGATGGCCACGGAGCTGCTGCTGCTAGACTGAGGAACTGAGGAAGACAAGTTACAGGCAGGCACTATTCAGCATAAAAACTTTCTCTCCTTACCCCTGTTTCACCCCTTCTGTTTGTGACACACGGCACGGTCCTACCTCTGCAGAGCTTCATTGATGATTATCTCCGGCACAGTCTTGCTTGCTTGCTTGCTATGCCATGTGTCATAAATGCAAGGGCCCCTGCATGCCTCCCGGCTCACCTGTGCTCCCAAATGCGGAAGGGGTGATTGTTATGCCCCATCTTACGTGAGACGCACAGCACTCTTCCAGCATGCCTGGCTGGAGAGAGAGAGGGCAGCTCCGGCGGCATTATCATCGCCGTGGCAACTGATGTACACTCTCTCTCAGAGAGAGAAGTACAGCTGCCTCCCTCAGTCAGCACTAATAGAAGCAATAGCTGGAAGGGCGCTGGGCAGTGCGGGCACATAGAAGAACCGATCCTGCGCCCATTAATGACATCACTGACCAGCGCCCCGAGGCTGCAGCCTTGCCAGCCTATGTGTTGGCCCGGCTCTGAACACAGGTGCGCCACAGGGCTGCGTCCTATCCCCGATGCTGTTCTCCCTCTACACGAATAACTGCAGGTCATCAGCTGATGGTCAAGTAATGATGACACCAGCATCGTAGGCCTCGTAACCAAGGACGATGAGCAGGCCTATCGACAGCAAGTTGACAGCATTTGCCTATGGTGCAAGGAAAACAGGCTTATCCTCAACACGGCCAAAACCGTGGAGATGATCATAGACTTCAGGAAGCATGCGCCAACACCGCCCCCTATCTTCATCGATGGCACTGAGGTCGTAAGGGTACCCTGCGTCCGCCTCCTAGGAACCCACATCTCCAGCGACCTGTGCTGGAACGCCCACACTGTCATGTTACAGAGGAAGGCCCAACAAAGACTTTTCTTCCTATGTCAACTGAGAGAGTTTGGGATGGCCCAGGAGCTTATGTCAAACTTCTATACTGAACAAAAACTTTAAAGAGAACCCGAGGTGTGTTTAAAGAATGTTATCTGCATACAGAGGCTGGATCTGCCTATACAGCCCAGCCTCTGTTGCTATCCCAAACCCCACTAAGGTCCCCCTGCACTCTGCAATCCCTCATAAATCACAGCCGTGTGTTTACATCTGTAGTGTCAGTCTCAGCTGCTCCCCCGCCTCCTGCATAGCTCCGGTCCCTGCCCCCGTCCCTTCCCTCCAATCAGCAGGGAGGGAAGGGATGCAGGCGGGGACCGGAGTTCTGCAGGAGGCGGAGAGAGCAGCAGACTGACACTATAGAGATAAACACAGCCAGCTCTGACAAGCTGTTTGTCAGCAGCGTGGCTGTGATTTATGAGGGATTGCAGAGTGCAGGGGGACATTAGGGGGGTTTGGGATAGCAACAGAGGCTGGGCTGTATAGGCAGATCCATCCTCTGTATGCAGATAATATTCTTCAAACCCACCTCGGGTTCTCTTTAAGGGTAAATGAGAGGAGGAGTACACTCCAATAAATCCGCAAGATCAATTTTCATATAAAAATATAAATTTTATTAATATTATCAACATTAAAAGTGTTTGATCCGTAAGCCAACCCCCCTACCCCCCATAGCATTCAGCCCCAGCACTCACACCCGCATCCATACAGGGACAGAGCTCTTTTCTAATAGGTGATCACCCAGAATAAATAAAAAATAAAATGTCCATGTATGTTTAAATGCACTTTGAAAAATGGAGAGTCTGTATATCCAATGCACAGTGCCTTTGGAATAATGAATGCGAAGTAAGGATGTTAGTAAGCAAGGGCACGTGACCGGGACTTAGGTAGGCAGAGCGTACACGGCAGAGCGAGGCACAGTTCATCAGCAGCAAACGTTTGCATGTATAGCATAAAGCAGCATCAAGCACATAACTGGTAAGCAAGTAGCAAAGATGGTGTAAAGCAGGTCACATATAGGCATAAATAGTGCTCTATACTCTACTGATTCCTCAGCGTCACCATGTGTCTAGGTCCCGAGTGTCCCATAGACCAATGTCCATAAGCATCCCATATAGCTCCAGAGCCATGCGGATAATTGTAATCCAAAGTGTGCAGTAAGGGTACAGACCTCCAGGAATCTCCGTTACTCTGTGCCAAGCAAGGGGTGTACCAAGGGGAGCGGGGTGCTCGCTGCGTGCATAGCAGCACAAGGGGTGCACAGGTCGGGGATCCCAGTAGCAATGGGAGGAGAGGCAGGCTCACCGCGAGTCAAACACGCCGTGTGTACCCTACCCAACATGTTTCGCCGGCCTCAACACGGCCAAAACCGTGGAGATGATCATAGACTTCAGGAAGCATGCGCCAACACCGCCCCCTATCTTCTTCGATGGCACTGAGGTCGTAAGGGTACCCTGCGTCCGCCTCCTAGGAACCCACATCTCCAGCGACCTGTGCTGGAACGCCCACACTGTCACGTTACAGAGGAAGGCCCAACAAAGACTTTTCTTCCTATGTCAACTGAGAAAGTTCGGGATGGCCCAGGAGCTTATGTCAAACTTCTATACTGCCACCATAGAAACTGTCATCTGCTCATCCATACTGGTATGGTATGCTGGCTCCTCGAACAGCGACAGCTACAAGCTACAGAGAGTCATCAGGTCAGCAGAGAGAATCATAGGGAAACCCCTCCCCCCGCTTGACCCCCTCTTCTACTCCACACTGCGATCCAGAGCACAAAGACTTGCAACTGACCCCTCACATCCAGGCCACCGCTACTTTAGCCGGCTCCCATTGGGGAAGAGACTTCGGGTCATATCCACCAAGACAGCTAGGCACAAGAACACCTTCTTCCCCTCGGCTGTCAACCTTCTGAACGTTATTAAGTGGCTCCCACCCTAGGCCTGCAGTCAGATCGACTGCTCTGATAGAACGGTGGTCCGTCCCCAGCCTCCAGCGTCACAGTGTTAAGCTGCTCAGTTTTGTACTGACAAGAATGATTTGTCTTTGTCTATGTTTATTATGTCTGTTCTGTCTCAGTCTGTAGTTTTTACTCTGTCAAAGCAATTTGTCTCCCTCCTGAGCGGTGTTTACATCTTCTGTGCCAACCCCAATTCCGGGCACGACTTGGGTCGTGCTTGGCGAACAAAAACCTTTTCTGATTTCTGATCTAAGGTATATTGAAGAAACCCTCACATTTTCCCCCCTTTGGCCATATGATGGCCACATAAATTAATAAATCAATTATAACAATAATTAAGACAAAAACAAATAAATGTTACAGAATGTAATCAACGCTACTTAAAGCGGAATATAACCCAGAATTTCTTTGCTCTAAAAGATTATTTACAGCATATAATATACTAACTGTGATGATTTGCTCAGCTGCCTGTGTAAGCAGGCAGTTTTTTGACCATTGTTTAGGTTTGCATGCTGCAGGACTCTGGAAAGAAGAGCTTCTGTCAGTTTTGCAGCCTGTGCTTGCTGAGGAATTTGCATACGTTGTCATGCAAATTGCCTGGCCACATTCATTGGAGGCGTGTACTATAAGTACTATGTGTGTCCCACAATGCTTTGCTGGTCATAAGGAGTCTTCCTGTGAAACACTCTGGAGAGTGTCAGCCATGCTCTTTGTTTGAAGATCAGCTTAATTCCTGGAAACTGTGCTAGGCAGATTTCCCTAGTGCAGTTAGGATTGTTTATCTGTTGCGATTGTCCTGTCCCAGCGGTGGTCGATAGGAAATCGTTCTGATCCCTGTTCTTGGAGTATAGCTGGAGCAGCGGTTGCTACCAGCTATCTCATCTGTTCTGTCTACCTGGATCGCACTCGCCGTTCGCTAGTGCTGTGGATCCTTCTGTTCTGCCTCTCTGGATCGCACTAGCATCCTGCGCTAGTGCTGTGGATCCTTCTGTTCTGTTACTCTGTCCCTGGATCGCACTCGCTTCGCGCTAGTGCTGTGGATCCTTCTGTTCTGCCTCTCTGGATCGCACTAGTCTCTTTGCGCTAGTGCTGTGGATCCTGTCTCTCGCTTGTTCCTGTTTTCGTGTGTCTGTCTTGTCTGCTACGAACGCTTGCTGGAGGCTCGGTGAGGTAACCGTTAAGCAAGCGCTCGCGTCCTCTGTTTTACGTTTGTTTGTCATTGTTTAGGTAGGCGTGCTTGTCCCTGTTGTGCTTATCACGTGGGGACCGCACACGACCGCGTGCATTGTTGTGAATGAGTGCGGGGTACGCGTTCAGCTAGCGTTTGTTATTTTCCTTGTCTTTCTCATTGTATGATTGGCTGTGCCTTTGCTATCCTCGTATTCTGTTCTGATCTGCCTTGTGTCACTTCTGGCAATCGCCGTTCTTGCGGTTGCGTTTCTGTATCGTATCTGCTGTTGTGTGTGTGCGCGGTCGCGGGGAGGCGACTAGATTGGCGCACACACATACAACCTGTCCCTTTGCTCGTTCTCATTCGCAATCGCTTCTCTTGCGATTGCATTCTGCGCTTCGTACAATTCCTGTCTGGCATTTGTGGAGGTACAGAGGATTGGTTCCTCTGCACTCCTCAGCGCCATGTGCCGACAGGAATTTCCCTCTACGGGTGCGCAGCACCTTTTTCTGGGTGCCTGCAATTATACGCTTGTGGAGGATTTCCGCCGTAGTGTCAGCGCACACGTCTTGTGCGCTGATCACGGAGAAAGTTCCACAATCGTTAAAGTATGGCCAGCCCAACCCAAAACCCCAGTGTAGAGGGAATTTCTGATTTGTACGATTTTGTCGAGTTTGGGTCCTGTGTCTTTAAGAGCTTTAAAAGGCTAAATTCAGAGACCAAGGCGGAATTTCTTTCTGAATGTGTGAGGTTTTGCCTGAATCCCACCTTTCAGATTACTGATCCGTCCACGTCGGCTCTTCTGTTTGCCTATGTGCTCTTAAAAGACGATTTGTTCACCTGGGCATATGATGTGCTAAAAACCAATTCTTGGAATGATAATCTGTATCAGTTTCTTGCAGTGATATTTTCTCACTGGTTTAAACTGCCTGGCTTACCACCTGCTCTGATTGATTGTGTAGCTGCTGATAAGTCAGCTGATCTTTCCCTTCCATGCAAAACCTTTCAATATGACAATCAGTTCAATGTGTCAGTTGCCACTTCAGGTTTTAAAAAGCAGCCATCCAAAGCCTCTAAGTCTAAACGTAAAAGATCTAGGAAGGCTTCCCAGCGGAAAGATCCGTTGCCCATAGCAACCACAAATAAAGAGGTTATTTCTGTCAAGTCTGAAATGTGCAAAACCATTCAGTATAACAATGATGTTGATCTGTCTCCTGGTTTTTTGTCTCAATCCAGAGCTTATGTGTGGATCCTACTATACGTAGGATCGCACACTATGTTAAAGCATTTAAAAAATCTGTTCTTGTTCCTGAACTCCACCCATATGAAGATTATCTAGATACTGGCTTGTTTGAACCTCCATTTGCCTCATGGGATGTTGGGGCCTTATTGGAGGAATTTGATTTTGATTGGAAAGCCTTTTGCGATTTTTACATCGCAAAAAGCGAAGATGTCTTGAATGCTTGTCTCGATTCTATGTACCTTCTGCTTGATTCCGATGAATGTGACAAGGATGATGTAGATCTGGTGATCTATGTATGGCAAACGATTTTGGATGAGTTGCACACACACCAACCAATTGATTCCATAAAGAGACATCGTTGTCGGATGATTGTTCCTGCCTTTCTGGGGTAAAGCATGTGAGTCTTGACTTTGTGCAATCTGAAGTGAACGAGTGTGCCGCTGTGGTTGATTCCTGTGCGAATCCTAAAGGATTCTCTCCTGACAGTGTGCAGTTTGAATCTGTGCGATCTGATGCCTGTTTCTCGGATGTTCCTGCAGATTGTGATCAGCATGAGTCTGCCGGTTTCCTCAAGGATGTGTGGGATCCTTTGTCATTTAGAAACAGATCTTTGAGATCTTCTGTCTGTGACCCTGCTATGGGGAAAATTTCTCGACTATGCATCTTCAAAAGTAAAATTAATATGCCTAATAAAGTTTATCCTGTTGATGTCGCTATTTCTTCTGCAAATGAGTCTCTGTCTCACCTTGTTCACACCTGTAAGGGCCCATTGCCTGGGGACAGTTGCTCCAGCGTTTCGGTCCTAGATGCCTTGCAGTCTGCTCCGCAGATCGCGGAGGTTTGCGCTATAGAAGCGTCAGTTTCACAACCTAAAGCGATTTTTGATTCGTAGGTTTTGCATTCTGGCTCCTCGGATTTGACATTGTTAGCCAAATCTAAGAGTGAGACAGCGCTTCGGTTTTGCGAATCTGACTCTGAAACATCTTTGCTGGGTCCAGAGAAAGTTTCTCTGAGCCTGCCTTGTACCATGAATAACAATATGATGTCCAATCACACTCACATTTGTGAGTCCCTTTCTTGTTCTGAGTAAAATGCTGATTCTGCACCCTGTACTCTGGATGAGTTAAGATGGCCTTGTTTAGAGTCTCCTGCAGTGTCCCTAGAGGCTCGTCTAGATATTGCCACTATACTCACCTGTTTTTCTGCAGTTTTGGAGTTGCAAGCTAGTTTGACTGCTACGCAGAATTCTGGGTGCAGCAAGATTAAAGTTAGGGAGTCAGTGTGTGTTCCAGCAAATATTCCTGTACGTTCCGCTCATGATGATGAAATTCAGTCTCAGTTTATGGTGGAACCTGCCCTGGGACATCTGCCCTGTTCACAAAATAAAGTTCCAGTTTTGCCCTGTAACATTGATAGTACAGAATCCTTCTTAGAAAACTTGAAAAATGATGTTCCTGAGGTCTTGTTTGATGTTCTGGAGGTCTCCGAGTTCCTCCCAAAGGGTGCAGAACTTGTAGGAGATGTCTCCTTCCCCCCAAGTCCTTCTGAGGTGTTGCCCTCTTCTGTAGGCATTGCTGCCTTGCTGGCTACCTTTTCAGCTCTGGTGGAGCTTCACTCATATGTAGTCAATGATGATATCGCAGTCACAGAAATTTCTGAATTTGAGTCCGAGTCTTCTTTTGAAATACCAGTACCTGTGACCTCTGCTCGTGATGATTCTCTGCCCGGTCCTGGTTTTGGTTTCCTCGTGTCGGACTCTGAGGTTGGCAGTTCCCCGACATGTCCTGAGGTTTCTCCTGTGCTGGTGTACCCCAGTGTGCTCTGTGACCGAGAAAGCCCAAGTGTGCCTCGGTTACCAGCGTACTCAGATGCTTCCTCGGTGGAGACATGTTCTGATTTAGCCTGCCTGCTTGCATGCCCAGAAGTGGTCCCTGAAAGTCTTAATCTTGATGGGTGTCCCCGTAATTCTGGAGTCTGGAATTGTCATTGGTTCCATAGGGGTTCTTGATAGTTCTCCATGTGAGCCTGGTGACTGTTCTGCCCTCTTGGGATCTCTGTGGAGCTTCAAAAGGTTCTGGGAGATTCCGGGAGAAATTTTACTTGGTACCCTGGATAAGATCAACAGTAGCTTTTGTGTTGTAAGAGACACTTCGAACAGGTTTTGTGGCAGATTTGGTATTTTCGGACGCTCCTTGGAAGGTGGTGGGTATTGTCTGGAGGGTGTCGATGGCTTCTTCTCTGGTATCCACAGCCCTGATGGGTGTTACGCTAAGACTTGTAGTGCTGATGGGCATGTTTCGGTGGCTTCTGTTTCCGATGAGGTCGGTTTCGGGTGGACTGACTCTGGAATTGGACCTTGTCGGGCTGTCCCGACCTTCATGAGTCTTCAGTTTGAGTCTGTTGCTAATAGCAGTTTTGAAGGTCGTCTGGAATTCGACCCTGGAGGGGGGGGGGGGGGTACTGTGATGATTTGCTCAGCTGCCTGTGTAGGCAGGCAGTTTTTTGACCATTGTTTAGGTTTGCATGCTGCAGGACTCTGGAAAGAAGAGCTTCTGTCAGTTTTGCAGCCTGTGCTTGCTGAGGAATTTGCATATGTTGTCATGCAAATTGCCTGGCCACATTCATTGGAGGCGTGTACTATAAGTACTGTGTGTGTCCCACAATGCTTTGCTGGTCATAAGGAGTCTTCCTGTGAAACACTCTGGAGAGTGTCAGCCATGCTCTTTGTTTGAAGATCAGCTTAGAGTTATTCCTGGAAACTGTGCTAGGCAGATTTCCCTAGTGCAGTTAGGATTCTTTATCTGTTTTGTTTGTCTGTTGCGATTGTCCTGTCCCAGCGGTGGTCGTCGATAGGAAATCGTTCTGATCTCTGTTCTTGGAGTATAGCTATACTCCAAGAACAGAGATCAGAACGATTTCCTATCGACCACCGCTGGGACAGCAGCGGTTGCTACCAGCTATCTCATCTGTTCTGTCTACCTGGATCGCACTCGCCATTCGCTAGTGCTGTGGATCCTTCTGTTCTGCCTCTCTGGATCGCACTAGCATCCTGCGCTAGTGCTGTGGATCCTTCTGTTCTGCCTCTCTGGATCGCACTAGTCTCTTTGCGCTAGTGCTGTGGATCCTGTCTCTCGCTTGTTCCTGTTTTCGTGTGTCTGTCTTGTCTGCTACGAACGCTTGCTGGAGGCTCGGTGAGGTAACCGTTAAGCAAGCGCTCGCGTCCTCTGTTTTACGTTTGTTTGTCGTTGGTTAGTTAGGCGTGCTTGTCCTGTTGTGCTTATCACGTGGGTACCGCGCACGAACGCGTGCACTGTTGCGAATGAGTGCGGGGTACGCGTTCAGCTAGCGTTTGTTATTTTCCTTGTCTTTCTCATTGTATGATTTGCTGTGCCTTTGCTATCCTCGTATTCTGTTCTGATCTGCCTTGTGTCACTTCTGGCAATCGCCGTTCTTGCGGTTGCGTTTCTGTTTCGTATTTGATGTTGTGTGTTTTTCGGTCACGGGGTGGCGACTAGATTGGTGCACACACATACAACCTGTCCCTTTGCTCGTTCTCATTCGCAATCGCTTCTCTTGCGATTGCATTCTGCGCTTCGTACAATTCCTGTCTGGCATTTGTGGAGGTACAGAGGATTGGTTCCTCTGCACTCCTCAGCGCCATCTGCCGACAGGAATTTCCCTCTACGGGTGCGTAGCACCTTTTGCTGGGTGCCTGCAATTATACGCTTGTGGAGGATTTCCGCCGTAGTGTCAGCGCACACGTCTTGTGCGCTGATCACGGATAAAGTTCCACAATCGTTACACTAACACAATGTTTTTTTTAGTAAAACGGCATTCAAAGGGTTACATCAAGGGGCTGACTCTTTCTTCTGCAGGGAGAACCCGCATCCCAACTGCTTATTATCTTATCTTGTGTACACATTCTTTACTTGATACATTTATGTAAACATTCTCTGGCTGTGCAGGACTTCAGCTGATGAGTGCTGAAGTGAAAAACAGATCAGAAATAACTGCTGCCAGCATTCACAACAGAATGACAACAGTTATAAATAAAATGCACCAGCAGCTTTCAAAGTAAATTAACTGAACTTTGGGAAGTTATAATATCTAAATGAATATTAATACTTGTACACAAAAGGAAATATGATAATTGTATGGGTTATAAAAAGTAGGAAAACACATTATTGTTGAAAAGTTTGTCAGAGTTTTAAACTGCTTTAAGATAGACTTCTGACTAACCTACCTAGGTCATATCAGAACCTAGCGACTTGTCGCTGAATACCCTACTTTACCCTGGAACTGCCAGCTCCTACACATTAGGTAGGATTATTAACAGAAAGAAGTGCAACTCTTCATTTAGCGTTACTACTTTAAACTGTTAATATCAATGGATATTAAGCCACTGAAAGGTTGCATATATTTGTTTATCTAAAATGAATATTAATATATCTAAATGAATATTAATACTTGTACACAAAAGGAAATATGATAATTGTATGGGTTATAAAAAGTAGGAAAACACATTTTTGTTGAAAAGTTTGTCAGAGTTTTAAACTGCTTTAAGATAGACTTCTGACTAACCTACCTAGGTCATATCAGAACCTAGCGACTTGTCGCTGAATACCCTACTTTACCCTGGAACTGCCAGCTCCTACACATTAGGTAGGATTATTAACAGAAAGAAGTGCAACTCTTCATTTAGCGTTACTACTTTAAACTGTTAATATCAATGGATATTAAGCCACTGAAAGGTTGCATATATTTGTTTTAGCATATCCCAGGTTGAAATAAACAGAACACGGAGACAAGAGAATTATCACTAAATATAATGTATTCTTGTGATAATGTACAGAGAATATACAAAAATTACATATAAAAAGGATATGATTAAGATGTCTATTGCTAAGATATCTGCTAACATATTGGGCCTGATTCACAAAGCGGTGCAAACTTTTTCGTGGACTTTTGCGCGCGCAAAGTGCCGCGATTCGCGCAATCGCGGACTTTTGCGCGCGCAAAAGTCCGTGATCGCGCAAATCGCGGCACTTTGCGCGCGCAAAAGTCCACGAAAAAGTTTGCACCGCTTTGTGAATCAGGCCCATAATGTCCACCAAAAAATATTGCATGAAATACATTACCGGTTCCTAGAAACCGTTTAAGCAAGAGCAGCAGCAGCCTAAAAATCTCTTCTCTCGTTACCTATCTTTATAGTATTAGAACAAAGAAAGAAATCTAACTCCTCCTGCTGATTAACATACGCGTATGTCAGCACATCACATTCCAGAAATTCATTCCGATGATGTAATGTGCTTTTGGTTTCACTTTCTATCTTATAAGTCAGTCTAGGAGACCTTGCCAACTATTAGCTACTTGCTAAAATATTTCAGTTATTAGTTAGGTCATTTTCAGCGTGAGAAAAAAGCGTGAGAGTAAAGTGTGGGAATACATGAGAATAGTTTCACATCATTACACTCTATTTGAGATATAAAACTGGTTATACAAAAACTGATTATTACTAATTTCAACAGTAATTTTGAGACTATGATCTAGGAATAAATCAAAAGATATAAATTCATGATATATAAAAGGAATACAACATTAAATATTTGACACCCCCGCCTGAAGGTATCAATCTTCAAATCTTCTCCTTGGAAGAAATGGAAGGAAAATAATCTTCACATTCCAAGACTTTTTCTAGTTCAGGAAGCTCATCCTCCTCACCCCCAGGCATGGGTGTCTCAAAGTCAATAACGCCACAGACTTCAGTTCCATAAGATGCTTGCAACAGCTCCTCAATCGATTCAATCTCAGAAATATTTTCCTCACTTTCTTCTTCACCATTTGATGATGCACTTGAAATGTCCTCTATGTCTTCAGTCCAAGAAGTTATTTTACTATCCTCTTCCACATCTGATGTAGCATCTGTTAGATCTACCGTTTCCACATTCTCAGTCTCAGATGAAGCAGGCTTACTTTGTGGCCCAACAGAAATTGAGGCTACTACTATTACTGATGCCCTTTCTTTGCCATCTATAATTGCAGTGGTAGCTGAAGCAGTATATTCCTCAGGCTTACATGTCAGCCAATGCTGCATACTATTTTGCTCATAAGTTTCCCCACTCTTTTCAGCACAATCTGTATACTTTTTTAGATATAGATCATAAAGGGTATCCCAAAACACTGTATGACAATGTTCATGCATCAATCCAACTGAGCACCGAAATATTCTTGAATATGTTTCTTTTTCGGCAAGGTGTACTTTTCTTTCATCAGAAATGCAGAATGACCAGTGTTGTTTGTTCTCCAGAACTGGCCTCAACCCCTTATGTTGAATCATCCAGTTGCTGTAAATATATTTCACATATTGTCCCCACACTCCAGCTGCATCAAAATTATAAGGTGAGAATGATGCCATTTTTCCCCTTAGCTCTTGGAATTATTTCCTGAAGAGAATAATTAACCTCCCGCGCAGGAGGATTTCTCAGGGTCTGCTGGGGCGATTCGCCCCATTCAAAGCACTTTGCTAGCCGCGCGCACAGCTCGATCGCCGCCGCTCTGCGACGATTGCCCGCACGCAGCGGCTGAAGAGGGCCCCCCCCCCCACCAGAGCCCTGCGCTGCCCGGATCAATGAGTTCCGGGCAGCGCTATGGGCTGGATCGAGTGCGCATGACGTCAGGACGTCGGCTGACGTCCATGACGTCATGCCGATCGTCGCCATGGCGACAGGAGAAGCCAAACGGGAACGCGTTATATACGTGTTCCCCTGTTTGCTATTGATGCCGGCGACGATCGCACTAGAGGGCCACATGCGCCCTCTAGTGGTGTTTCATGTAGCTACCACTCTGGTAGCTTTACATGAAACAAAAAAATAAAATAAAAAAAACACGTTTTTTTGCCCATTTTCAAAAATAAATTAACCGCCAGGGAGGTTAAGCAAACAATTATTATTATAAAAAGTATTGGTGTTCCAACTGAAAACAATCCGTGTAGAAAGGATCCTGCTTTGGAGGTCACCCCAGTGACTAGAATACCTGCTGCAGTAGTTAAAGTCAGTAATCCATTAGCCAAAGAGTTGAGTATTCCAGGTAAAACAGATGTGTCTTGAATCAATCTTTCTACTCGTCTTAGCTGTTCAGCTGTAAGTGAAGTCAATCTTTTGAGATTTACAGTCTCTAGTATGGCAGCTTCTGTCAAATTGTTCAACAGCAATGGTGTGTCTTGTAACACTGCTAACAGAGAATATAAAGGTTTGATGTCTCTGTGCTTAACCTGTGGAACGTGCTGCGCAAGGCTCAGATAAACCTCTTCTTGTTGGAGAGCAGGCAGCAGATGAATTTCGCCACAAGTGAACCTTGAGGTACTGTTTACCAAATATGAGACCCCAGGCTCCAGACCGCACGCCCCCTGTAACAATCGGTGTAACACAGAGAGGATCTGATTACCGGTGATCTGCAGTATCACCGAGAATACAGATATATACCAGATTATTGATGATCTGCAGTATCACCGATAATCAGATATATTACTAACCTCTGGACACCTGAGTAATATGAGTGTTTGGTGCAACAGTAATACTTTGAGGAGAGCACCCATATAGAGGGTGTAAGGCAGTAAGAGATACTGCTCAGAGAACAGATCCCTTCCAATGGCCTGATGCTCCCCAAGGGGCGGAGCCAGGCTGGGAGTGGGAAGGACCAGAGAGTGAGTGACACCAAAGGTGAAGTGTCACTGACAGGTCTGTGAACTATCTCCAAGCAGGGAAGATAGTTCTCGAGGTCAGACAGGCCAGGTCGGCAACAGACAGACAGATCAGGTACAGAGACAGGAGACAGATACGGAATCTCAAGACAAGCAGGGTTCAGCAACAGAGTATCAGATATAGCGAAGTACCAAATCAGAGATCAAGAGAATTGTCAGGAAAGCAGAAGGTCATAACAGATAATAACAATGCCTAGTCTTAGGTGTGAGGAAAGCAGAAAGTCATAACAGATAATAACAATGCCTAGTCTTAGGTGTGAGCTCCGTGATCATCAACACCCTGGAACTAGTCTGATGTATAACAGAATGGTAATACAGTTCCCTAGTCTTGGGTGTGAGTTCCTTGATCATCAACACCCTGGAACTAGCCTGAGGTATAACAGAATGGTAATACAGTTCCCTAGTCTTGGGTGTGAGTTCCTTGATCATCAACACCCTGAAACTAGTCTGAGGTATAACAGAATGGTAATACAGTTCCCTAGTCTTGGGTGTGAGCTCCTTGATCTTCAACACCCTGGAACTAGTCTAAAGTAATAACACAGAAAATATCACAGATACTGACAAGGTCTGAGTGCTACCACGTAGTGATCGCAACGGCAGACAACCAGAGAATGACCAGCACCCAGTATATATAGTAAAGCGCTCTCCAGCGCCTCCCCTAAGTGCTGGACCAATGGAAACTGGCTGAATTGTCAGCTGACTCCCTTCTGGCTGTCATAAAAGTTCTGCCTCTCAGCGCGCGCGCGTCCTTCTGAACCTGTGTGGACTATCAGTCCCAGCCACACCAGACATGTGTTGTGAAGCACCCACCGCGCTGGACGCGGAATCCGCCGCACCGCTATCAATGGCATGCGGCGGTTCCTCCGCGTTCGGCTACACTACTCTATACAGGCCCACGCGTGCAAGCTGCCGCGTTGGACGCGGACTCAGCCGCCTTGTTCTGAGTACACGCGGCGGCTTTTCAGCGTTCTCTCACACCCCCTCTTTTGGTAGGAGAAGATATGTTCCATTGTACAGTCTACGCTGAATAGATACAAAATCCTTGACCTGGGTGATTTGAACGGGGCACTCATTATTTCTTAGACATGAGGTGGTAATAATGTTGTTAGTTCTGCAGCTGGTAGTATCTGCAGAGGAACACTCCTCCACTTGTATCCATGTGGGCTCCACATTTTTCAGACAGATATAATTCACGTCGGCTTTCAGCTTAGACTTTGTCATTTGCTGTTCCTGTAAATCATACAATGGTGTGGTAATTATATTCCAGCAATGTTCAAAAAACATATCAGGCATTGGAATAATTAAATCCATATCGATTATACAGGTATTCGCCATCCCAGTGCAGTGTTCTCCCCAGACATTTTTTCTAGCCGGGTGGTATGAAAAAGTAGCCGGGTGGTGGAAGGTTAGGTCGAGCGCCACTAGGTGGGGAATCGCGCGCCCCCATCCCCCCCAATAAATTGACAGGCTAGGCTCTGTCTTTTGTACTGGAATCTCTTAAAGGGATACTAAACTGAAAAAAAAATTAGACTAGTTATTTACCTGGGGCTTCTTCTAAAGTCCTCCTGCTCCATGATCGCCATTCCACACTGCTCTGTTCCTTAACCCCGCAGCTCCTCGATCATGCTTCTGTGACCAGGAGTGTTTTGCCCATGCACAGTAGCAATTTTTAGTTACTGCGCAAGTGCAAAACGCTACCGGTAACGTGGTGGAGGAGGCGAGTGACATGTGGCTGTGCATGCAGCGTTCACAGCACAGTGGTGCGGAATGACTGCAAGGGAGAACAACAACTAAAGGGGCTGGAAGAAGCCCCAGGTAATCACTCTGTGCCTCTGTCTGCCATTGCCCTGGGTAAATCTGTGGCTATCTGTACTCTGGCTCACCCCCCTCCAAACTGCAGCTCCCTCATACCAGTGACACTCACTTCTGGCATCAATCAGGGCTGGGGAAGGCAGTGGCAAGACTGGAGAATTGTGGGGCCAAAGGGTCAAGCACCCTAAAGTTCTTGGGGGGGGGGGCATAGTAGCCAGCGAGATTACACACGTACACGCTGCTGCTGGGACAAGCACAGGGAGAGGAGGAAAGCGTCTGGCTGGACATGCCACAAACATCAGAGCTGCGCGTTATCTGAGTACAGGGAGAGGAGGACGACAGCGTCTGGCTGGACATTCCAGAGCCGCGCTTCCTAGCTCATGTAAGCTGCTCGTACAGGGAGAGGAGGACCGCATCTGCAGGACCTTCTGAGAGCCCTGCTTCCTCTCTTCAGAGCTCATACGAGCTGTGTGACGTCTCCTGCATTCCCCGCCCCTCCACACAACTGCCGGGAGCTGAGGAGGTGGGCGGAGATAGTGTCTGAGTGACAGCGGCTGGCTGCAATGATACAGCCACCGCTGATCACTGATGAGCCGCACAGAATGGGATAATTTTACCTGGGCACTCGAGGGAGATCAGCCGGGCGCTCAGAAGAGATCAGCCGGGTGGCCCGCCCTGGTAAAAGGCTCTGGGGAGAACACTGCAGTGGTAAAGACATTTCCCACAGTCTTCACTATCTTTAGCTGTCTCACAAAAAGTTTAGCATGCTGTCTCATATAAGCTCACTTCAGTGTACTTGATGACAGTTCAGAAATCCATGTATCTTCTTCCATTAATTGCCAAGGTACTCGTCCATTAATTAGATCGCTGAATACCAGCTGGAACCTGTCTCACAAAATAAGGGTTTGAAGTTCTTCCTCAATGTCCTGTCTGACTGCAATTAACTCTTTCAATGTAATTTCTATTGCTTTCCGGTTAGTAAGGATTGCCTCTGCCAAATGTATATCATTTTCATCTGCCAGGGTAAAAGTGAAATCATCGCTTGATGTAAGGCTTCTTGTTCTTGTACATAGTTCAATGCAAGTTCAGAAACAGGGGAACTCCGACCCCCGCTTGAAACCATATCCAGAAATGGTTTCAAAACAGGTTTTTTAGTAGTAGAAGGCAGAAGAGATGGGGGAAACGTAGGCAAAAGATCATTTTCCACAACTTTTAAATGCAACACAGTTTGTTCCACCAACTTATCCATAATCAATTTTACTTTTTGTGATTGTTCAGTAGTATATATTCCACGGAAGTTATGTTTACACATCAAAGACAGTGGAACCAGTGTAATTCCTTTGCAAGACACCTGTACAAATTTCACCTTCATGTGAAAACCACTGTCGTCTTCTACATGCATTAGGTTGACTCACCCACAGCATGTGAAAACCACTGTCGTCTTCTACATGCATTAGGTTGACTCACCCACAGACTCTCCGGTGCACCATTTTGATTAATGCGGCATAACTGGGTTGAAAGATCACAAGGCAACACACAAGCCATACTTTTTGGCTATGCAACTGATGTCTTGACTGTATGAAATCGAAGAGCTTCAGTAGTAAGATTATCACAAGTAGCATATGGAAGAATAGGGCTTAGATGTTGCATCAAATAAGGATACCTGCAATAAAGATCAATCCAGGGCAATTCCGTAGACCCAACCTTGTGAAGCATCCTTTTGAGCAATAACACCACCTCTGTACCATTTGGTGGAAGAAGTGGACAAGACAAATCCAACTGGCAAGAATCAAAAAGAACCAGAGGTACAAAATAATCTGTAATCCTGGGCCAAACATTATGCTGTAACCAAGGAAACAATCCAGGCTTGCCATCCCTCCAGTTTTTCGCACAGATTTGAATTGGCAAATCCTCATTCAGATCCAAAGGTACATCCTGTTTGGAAAGATAAAGAGATCCATGTTCCTTATCACACCAGGACGAAAAGTAATCCTCTCTGTTCCAAGATGTATGTGTTCTTTCGATAGCAGTAAGTTTTAAATTTTCCAGTATGTGCAAAACACTTGGTAAAATGCTGATTTTATTCTCGCTTGAAGCAGGAAAAAGGGCCTCCGTGTTAAAGCACAAAACCATTTTCTGTATTATATCCTCAGGTATGGAGTGCAGCGGCTTAGCCAGCCTATCATAAACCACTGCTAGGCTTTTCACAAATGCAAACTCATCCGTAGAAAGCAATTTCCTGGAAATCCTGGCAGCAGACTCCCCATCATGATCCCCATGCACTTTGTAATCCGCAAAAAGTGGAGAAAATATTTGTATTCCAAAGATGAAAACCAGGATAATCCACAGCCATAGCCAATATAACAACAAATTCAAAAAATATACATCCAAAGGGTTAACTTCTTCCCCAATTAGGATTTTGTCAAAGTCTTGCATAGTGGGCAGCACGGTGGCGTAGTGGTTAGCTCTCTCGCCTTGCAGCGCTGGGTCCCTGGTTCAAATCCCAGCCAGGGCACTATCTGCAAAGAGTTTGTATGTTCTCTCCGTGTCTGTGTGGGTTTCCTCCGGGCACTCCGGTTTCCTCCCACATTCCAAAAACATACGGATAGGTTAATTGGCTCCCCTAAAAAAAAAAAATTGGCCCTAGACTACAGTACTTACACTACATAATATAGACATATGGCAATGGTAGGGATTAGATTGTGAGCTCCTTTGAGGGACAGTTAGTGACAAGATATATATATATATATATATATATATATATATATATATATATATACATACAGTGTACAGCGCTGCGTAATATGTCGGCGCTATATAAATACTAAATAATAATACTAATAATAGTAGTAGTGTCATTCTTTTAGTGAGTGCTTGAAAGTATCATCTATCAGGGAATTTCCTTGAGAATGAATGCCTTCAGTACTGTGTCCCTTCACATGTAGAAATGTCATGTTTGCTGTCACATTAGAAAAAATATGTTTCCAAATGTCTATATTCTTCACCTTTGCTCATTTGCAGGTCAGGAAATTGTTTTTCAACCAGACTTCCCTATTGTGAATTCCCTCTATCACATAGCAGGAATCAGAGCAGATTAATATCTTTCCAGGCACTTGCCTAGCATCAGTCACAGCCATTTCCATTGCCACAAGCTCAGCATTCTGTGCACTGTTATCTCCCAAGGATTTAATGTTTCTGTACTCGTAACAAAACAGTCATTAACAAATGTGCCTCTTATAAATCCTCCAGTGGCTTTATATGCAGATTTAGTACCAAGTGCATGCCGTGCAGAACCATCTGTATAATAAACTACATCAAAAGTGTCCCTATCTACAGTGTCTGACTCAGAGAACGGCAAATCAGTGAAGTTTTCTTGGTTAGAGTAGATGAAATGTAATTGTTCATTATTCAGAGAATTAGCCCACTGAACCCACCTGACATGAAGAGCTTTAGAGTCACTCACAGATGCTTTGGTTGCAGCCTGCAGCTCTGGGACTGGAGTAAAAATATAGATGTCCTTCCCACCAGCCATGTCTTTATATTTACTGAGTGCATACTGTATGCAGGCTAACACTAGCTCAGTCCGTGCAAATTTATTTTCAGCCGGCGTCATTTCTTTAGAAATGTTAGTTATTTTGCCCATAAAGAAAGTTATTTTGCCCATAAAGAAAGCATTATTTGACATAACATGAATTTCCATATCTGCAGTATCACTTCTGGAAACCAGAGATTCAGGGCTTGCTAAAGTCTGTTTCAACTCCGTTAGCATAGTATCATGTTCCGCTGTCCACTTGTCTTTTGTAAATCCCCCCTTCAACAGTTCATAGAAAGGACGTATAAGTGAGACAAAAACAGGTGTTGTTCTCCTGACAAAATTACAGAGTCCTAAAAGGGATTGTAATTCCTTCTCAGTTGCAGGTCTTGTAATATCCACAAGTTTTTGTCGAAAACTTTTAGTCAAAAGTTTGCCATCTGAAGAGATTTCAAAGCCCAGGAATTCCACACTGCAGAATCCAATCCTGCTTTTGGAGGGGTTAAGTACATAACCATTGAGAGCTAAAGTTTTGCAGATGAGCGTGTCATACTCACCGGGTCCGTGACTCTCAGCGCCTCCAGGCAGGTGTCTCTACGAACGCTGGGTCTTGTAGTTCCTCTCAAAACAAGATGGTGCGCGGAACGCGCGCATGCGCTGGGCGCGGCGCGCGCATGCGCGGAGTTGTGCGCGCGCACGGCGTTGCGCACTGCGCTTGTGCGAGGATGTGCGCGCGCACGCCACTGCGCATGCGCAGGCGTGAATTCTGGCGCCAGATTCAATTGCCACCAGTATTTAAGCAGCACTGCCCTTCACTGCAGTGCTGCTTGTTCTGGCAGTTTGGCTAGTTTTCCTAGTGTGATACCTTGTTTATATCTGATCTCCTGTTGTGACCCGGCCTGTGTACTCGACCATCCTTGAACTCTGCCTGCCCTGACCTTCAGCTTGTGACATCGATCATCCTTGAACTCCGCCTGCCCTGACCCTTGGCTTGTGACCCCGGCCATTCTTGAACTCTGCCTGCCCTGACCCTTGGCTTGTACTGTGGAATACATCTCTTCGCAAAAGCCCTTCACTCAGCAGTATCCTCCTGTTCTCTGAATCACTGTGGAGCTTCCTCTAGCGCAACCTGGTGGGCACTAGGCAGCGAAGTCCGGCATCCCCATTAGGGGGGTGTCCCAGCATCTCCACTAAGGAGGTGTTGGTGAAGACCCGTGGTCACTTAGACTCTGTGTTGGAGTGGTTCTATATCAGTGGTGAGGTCAACAGTCTCCCGACCCGTAACAGTAACAAGCAGCCATCATGGATACTAGTGGAGGACGAACACAGATGGATCTATTATGTGAGATGGTCTCCCAGCTAACTCTTTCAGTCGCAGAGGTTCAGAAGGAGAACTCCGAGATCCGGGAATTTCTCAGGAACCAGCCGGTTACTCCTGCTCCTGCTCCCGCTGCTGCTCCAGCCCCGGCGGCAGTTTAAGTTCCCGCAGTCAACCTCGTGCCTATTGCTATGGAAGGAGCAGCTAATGTCATACCAGAACCCAAGCTACCACTACCTGATCGGTTTTCAGGGGGCCGATCCAAGTTTCGGCTGTTCCAGAGCGCTTGTCGCCTCCATTTCACCTTATTACCCAGAACCTTCTCCAGTGAGGAGATCAAAGTCGAAGCCATTATCTCCCTTCGGCAAGGTGAACCACAAGCCTGGGCTCTCCGGTTGGTCGAACAGAGCGATCCAGCTTTAACCAGTGTCACTTCCTTCTTTGATGCCATGGCGGAATTGTATGATGCCCCCGGAAGAGGGGCATCTGCAGAGTCTGCCTTACGTCAAGGAAAAAGACCAGTGGAGGAATATGTCACCGATTTCCGGTGCTGGTCAGGAGACACCTCCTGGAATGAGTCAGCGCTCAAATTCCAGTTCAGACAAGGCCTATCTGATGTGCTGAAGGATGAACTAGCCAGAGTTGGAGTACCAGATACTTTGAAGGACCGAATTCGCCTGTCTGTCCAGATTGATCGGCGACTAAGAGAGAGACGGTTGGAAAGAGCAGGCCCTTCTCGTCCCATATGGGTACCTTCGATGGCCGAAGCTGCCGCTACTCCTAGCTTTCCTTTTTCTTCCGCCACTTCGGATGTTCCCGAGCCTATGCAACTGGGGTTGGCTCGACCTGCCCTCTCTCAGGAGGAGAGACAACGCAGAAGATCTGCCAATCTGTGCCTCTATTGTGGAGCACCGGGCCACTTCCGGCTGAATTGTCCAGTCAGGCCCTCTGGTAAGCCTGATCGACCGTGTTACGAAGACAGTACTGCCCAACTACTAGCAGTCTCTCACATTCTTCTTACCCTCTCGTTTCAGGGCCCCAGAGGAGAGACCGTTAGAGTCAAGGCTATCATCGACTCTGGAGCCTGCTCCTGTTTCTTCGACAGCAACCTTGCCTCACAACTTCAGCTTCCAACCCGTTGTAAAAGGGTTCCACTCACCATCCAGCTGGCTGATGGCTCTTCCATCAACTCTGGTCCTATTACGTCAGAGACTTTCTCCTTGATGATCACCATTCAAGAAGAGCATCACGAATACCTCTGTTTTGATTTACTCCCTTCTCCACTCTTCCCGATCATTCTGGGCATGCCCTGGTTGAAGATGCACAACCCAACTATTGATTGGAGAACGGGGGAAGTGTCTTTCCACTCAGACTATTGTTTCCGCAGTTGTTTTCCCTGGGCCGGAATTCTTTTCTGCTTAGATTCCAAGAAGAAGGACTCTGTTCCCTCGGTCTATCACGACTTCTTGGATGTATTCGACAAATCAGGGGCTGTTGTCTTACCCCCTCATCGCATCTATGACTGCCCTGTTGATCTCCAGCCAGGCGCCTCCATTCCCTTTGGAAGGACTTATCAACTGTCTGAGCCAGAATCCCAAGTGTTGAAGCATTACATTGATGAAAACCTTAAGAAGGGTTTCATTCGTCCATCCACTTCACCAGCCGGGGCAGGAATCTTTTTTTGTGGAGAAGAAGGACGGTTCCCTTCGTCCATGCATAGATTATAGAGAACTAAATAAAATCACGATTAAGAATCGGTCTCCTCTGCCCCTCATGTCAGACCTATTCCAAAGACTCCGTACTGCCAAGATATTCTCCAAGCTGGACCTCAGTGGAGCCTACAATCTGGTACGTATTCGACAGGGAGACGAGTGGAAGACGGCCTTCCGTTCTAGATTCGGGCATTTCGAGTATCTAGTAATGCCTTTCGGCCTATGTAATGCCCCAGCCATGTTCCACCACTTCGTGAACGATATCTTTCGTGATTTCATCGATGACTTCATGGTTGTATACCTAGACGACATACTAGTATTTTCATCTTCCTTGGAAGAACACCGTACTCATGTCAAGAAAGTGCTGTCTCGTCTTAGAACTCACGGCCTTTACGCTAAGCCTGAAAAGTGTGAGTTTGAAAGGAGGTCTATCCAGTTTCTGGGGTTGAAGATTTCACCAGGCGGTCTAGAAATGGATCCACAAAAAGTCTCCGCCATTCTGGATTGGCCAGTCCCTTCTGATAGAAAAGCCGTACAAAGGTTTATTGGATTTGCCAACTTCTATAGAAGATTTATCAAGAATTTTTCTCAAGTTGTGGCTCCCATCACAAAATTGACCAGTACCCGGCAAACTTTCCACTGGACTTCCGAAGCCCAAGAGGCCTTTGAAAGGCTGAAGACTTGCTTCACCTCAGCAACTGTTTTGAGACACGCGGAACCTTCTAAGCCTTTCATCCTGAAGGTAGACGCATCAGAGATTGCTATTGGAGTTATCTTATCACAACGATTCGATCCTAAAGACCTTCTCCACCCTATTTCTTTCTTCTCTCGGAAACTTAACACTGCCGAAAGGAATTATGATGTGGCGGATCGAGAACTCCTTGCTATCAAAGCCGCTCTGGAGGAATGGCATTACTTATTAGAAGGAGCAGAGCATCCTATCCTCATTTTCACAGATCATAAAAACCTCGAGTATCTTAGTTCAGCCAAGAGATTAAAGCCTCAACAAGCCAGATGGTCCCTGTTCTTCTCAAGGTTCAACTTCCACTTAACTTACCGTCCTGGTTCTAAAAATACTAAACCAGATGCTCTGTCACGTATGTTCCATTCTGAGACTGGTCCCAGCTCAACTCCGGAGAATATACTATCATCACAACACTTCTTACTTCTCCAATCAAGTCTACTCACCTCTATTCAACAGGAATCTGCTCTTCTTGAGACCTCTCTCGATTTGCTCCTCAAAGATGGTCTCTACTATTACCAGGATAAGATCTTTGTTCCCCCCAGGTCACGACTCCCTGTCCTTCGGGCCTGTCATGATGATAAACTAGCAGGCCATTTTGGAATGGCGAAGACACTCGAATTATTACAAAGAACTTTCTGGTGGCCCGAAATGACCAAGGACTGCAATCATTTTGTGAAGACTTGTGAGACCTGTGTCCGGTCCAAGAGTTCCCGCACCAAACCTTGGGGTCTGTTGAACCCGTTGCCCATTCCAGAACGGCCATGGGAGAATATAGCCATGGACTTCATTGTAGAACTTCCGCCTTCTAAGGGCTTTACAACTATCTTGGTGGTAGTCGACCGCTTCTCCAAGACGGCACACTTTTTTCCTCTCAAGGGATTGCCCACGGCTGCAGAGACTGCGGAAATGTTTTTGGAAGAAGTGGTTAAACTTCACGGATTACCTAGAGACATTGTTTCAGATCGAGGAGTCCAGTTCACCTCAAAGTTCTGGCAGGAGTTATGCAAGAGGCTGAATATTCACACTTCACTATCATCTGGCTATCATCCGCAAACTAACGGTCAAACAGAACGAACAAACCAAACCCTTGAACAATACCTCAGATGTTTTTCCTCTGCATCACAAGAAGACTGGTCCTCACTCCTGGCCACTGCAGAATTTGCGTTTAATAACACGATCCATGCCTCCACCAACCAATCCCCATTTTATGTGAATTATGGATTCCATCCTTCATTCCTGTTAGATGTCAAGTCAGAATCTAAAGTTCCAGGAGTCCAGGAGAGAATATCATTCATCACCGACAATTTCAATAAAATACAAGAAATTCTGAAAGAATCCCAAGAAAAGGGAAAAAGATTCGCTGACAGACGCAGAAAAGATGGGCCAAGTCTTGTACCAGGAGATCAGGTTTGGCTCTCTACAGCTAATTTAAGGCTTCGTTGTCCATCCAAGAAGCTTGGGCCAAAATTTATTGGACCTTTCCCTATTCTGAAGCAGGTGAATCCAGTGGCTTTTAAGTTGTCCTTGCCAAGGTCCTTACGGGTTCACCCAGTGTTCCATGTTTCCTGTTTAAAGAAGGTGGAGGTTAGTAAATTTCCTGGACAATCCCCTTGTCCTCCTGCTCCAGTTCTAGTTGAGGGTGTGGAGGATTTCGAGATAGAGAGAATCCTGGATAGCAGAAGGATTAGGAATTCCATTCAGTATTTAGTTAAATGGAAGGGGTTTGGTATGGAGGAGAACTCTTGGAAACCGGGCCGTAATATTCATGCTCCTAGATTGATTAGGCAGTTTCATCAAAAGTTTCCACAGAGACCAAGACCTGAGGGCACCCGGAGGTTGCCCTTAGGGGGGGGCAATGTCATACTCACCGGGTCCGTGGCTCTCAGCGCCTCCAGGCAGGTGTCTCTACGCGTGTGCGCGGAGGAACGCTGGGTCTTGTAGTTCCTCTCAATACAAGATGGCGCACGGTGTTGCGCGGAGCGCACGCATGCGCTGGGCGGAGTTGTGCGCGCGCACGCACGGCGTGCACTGCGCTTGCGTGAGGATGTGCGCGCGCAAGCAGCTGCGCACTGCGCATGCGCAGGCGTGAATTCTGGCGCCAGATTCAATTGCCACCAGTATTTAAGCAGCACTGCCCTTCACTGCAGTGCTGCTTATTCTGGCAGTTTGGCTAGTTTTCCTAGTGTGGTACCTTGTTTATATCTGATTTCCTGTTGTGACCCGGCCTGTGTACTCGACCATCCTTGAACTCCGCCTGCCCTGACCTTCAGCTTGTGACATCGATCATCCTTGAACTCCGCCTGCCCTGACCCTTGGCTTGTGACCCCGACCATTCTTGAACTCTGCCTGCCCTGACCCTTGGCTTGTACTGTGGAATACATCTCTTCGCAACAGCCCTTCACTCAGCAGTATCCTCCTGTTCTCTGAACCACGGTGGAGCTTCCTCCAGCGCAACCTGGTGGGAACTAGGCAGCGAAGTCCGGCATCCCCATTAGGGGGGTGTTCCAGCATTTCCACTAGGGAGGTGTTGGTGAAGACCCGTGGTCACTTAGACTCTGTGTTGGAGTGGTTCTATATCAGTGGTGAGGTCAACAGTCTTCCGACCCGTAACAGAGAGTAAGAGTAGCCATCAACTCACATGTAGTATCAGACGTACAGTAAAGATCATCCATATAAACTACTGTGTCTTTGATTCCAGCCATGAGCTCCTGTATTCTACCAGCAAAGATTGGTGGTGAATTTTTGTGGCCTTGCGGTAATCTTTTATAAACATAAGATGATCCTCCAAACGAGAAAGCAGTGTATTCACAATAGTCCTTATGTAGGGGTATAGACCAGAATCCATTGGATAAATCCAAGATTGCTTTATATTTTTTTCCTCGGTATGGTATCGATTGTAGCAGTGGCATTCAAATTTTGTGTACTAACTCCATATGTACAGCCGTTCAAATGTCTATAGTCCACCAGAAGGCGCACTTTTCCATTACTTTTCAAAGTAGGGGTTAAAGGGCTATTATAAGGGCTTGATTTGTTCTCAATAATTCCTTGTAAAACCTGTAAATCAAGATTATCCTTAACTGCCATATAAAGTCTTTTCCGTAGCGGATATTGTTTCTGAGGCACAGGTTTAGTTTTTATCATTTGCGGGATAATGTCACAATTTAAATCCATACCACAGTGTTCAGGATATAATTGCAGGGCATCATGTCGATCCAATTTGTCCCATAAGGCCAATATCTCAGGTGTGTGATATTTTTTCATATCCTCAGAAAAAGTACCTAGAAACAAATGGTTAGTATCCTGGAAAACAGGTAAGAAACAAGCATCATCTGGTTTCAGGATAAGGTCATATTCCTCTTCAGAAACAGATCTTTCTAAAAGCAGGACTGTGATAGTTCTTGCCTGTTTTATGCCCTTAAAAAAAAATGGTTATAGTTCCTGTTTGTGTTTTGCAGAAGTTCCATGCATAGTATTTAGCCATTTAAAAGAGCCATCTGGTACCCAAGAAGCAAAGTATCGTGTTAATATATTCACCTCCGTCCCTGTATCAACAAGTGCTCTTTTCCACTCAAGCCCAGGTGCTATCTGGAACAGTAGGCTGTGTCTTCCCTCCATGCTGTGTAACAGATGAGACAGGTGGAGCAGTTTCCTGTAGTCTTTTGTTGGTTTTGTAATCCTCAGGAGTTTGTTGTTTTTTATTTTTTACTGGATCAGGCTTTTTCTGCACATGGGGTCTGTCATCAGAGAATTGCCGGTTCTTCTGTCCTTGATTATTTCATTGCCAATGGTCAGGCATGGGAGGGGGATCAAACCTTTCAGCCTGACCCCCTCTGGACTGCTTGTTCCAATTGCCACGGTAGTCACCAGACAGGTATCCTCGGCGATCATCTCTCCATCGGTTGTTATTGAAGAAAGGTCGAAGCTGACGAGGTGGATTTCTCTTTTGCTGTTGTAGATGTTGTTGTGGCGGTTTTTGATTCACAGTTTTAGGAGTGTCCTTTAGCTGCTTATGTTTGTCCACTTTTACCTCTGGCACAAGAGGCATACGAAAAGACCTCCAAACTTCAGTTATTGCCAGTTTTACATCCTGATTTGTAAATCCATAGCCAAGCCTCATAGTCAGAGCTCCTTTGACCCCAGTGTCATAAATTATAGCACACAAGAAATCCAAAACTTGTGTCGGTGTAGCAGTATTTGCAATAATTATATCCACAGCAGATAAAATCCCAGAAGTCTTTAGAACCTCCTTTGCTTTCGTAGATAAATCAACAACTCCACTCTGTCCACTTGCTCTCTCCTGGATGGCCGCAGATATACCAGCCCAAGTAGAAAAAGATTTCTGCGGACCTAGGATACCTGGGGATAAAAGCATGTTAGTGAGTAAAGTAAAATCCGCAAGATTTAAATCCCTGGAAATTAAGTCCAGCTGTCCTGAATGCAATGCTATTTTCTGACTTAATTCTTTAGGAGTTTTATTATGCAAATGTCCCATCATTTTAAGACATACTTCCATTCTTGTTTTTAAATCACACATCAGTGTGTATTCCAAGTAGTTTGAAGTGTTTTTTGTGGTGTCAACACAGGGAGCTGAGGGGTTAATTTTCGCTGCAAAAAAAGTTTGTTAGGGGGAGAAATTTAGTTAGAAGCAGAACGAAGCAAGTCCCCACTCCTACGTGCGGGAGTTTGGGATTCCGAAGCAACAGGCAAAGCATTTTCAGAGTCACCGTGCAGCTGCAAATTGACAAAGGAATCCAACAATCCACGGACAAAGTCATATCCAGTTTGCCGCAGGTCATCCGGTAATTCCTCGTATTTTGGTATATGCACATTTTGTAACAATCCCATATCAATATCAGAAAAGTGCTTCTTCAAAAGAATAGGTCCCAACAAAGCCAAGGAAGGTAGTAATTTTGCAATATCATCCTCAAAGATATCTGCAACTGTGTCAGCATCAATTTCACAAGTAAAGTCAATCTTATATAGTGTAGGCGATTCCAAGAAAACCAGAACATATTCATCTGCATCCATTTTAAAACGAAGTGGAATGTAAATTATTTTATCCTCCACGGTTGTCTGCAAAAAACCTTGTAATCCAACAATATCTTCAAGTTTGTCTAACCCTTCATATTGTTGTCTTAAAGCAAGATATAACACTTGGAGCCCTCCTGATTTAAGCTTCTGAGCTTCCTTCGGCATCGCTCTTATTAGCGCAGAAAGATTTATAATATCCTCTGTAGGAGTAGCCATTATTCTTTTTTATAGTTTGTGCACAAAAAAACTGTTTCCTTGACTATTGAAACAGAAAGAATATATCTTAATTAGTTTGGTGGGCACCAAAATGCCAGCTCCTACACATTAGGTAGGATTATTAACAGAAAGAAGTACAACTCTTCATTTAGTACTACTTATTACTACTACTTTAAACTGTTAATATCAATGGGTATTAAGCCACTGAAAGCTTGCATATATTTGTTTTAGCATATCCCAGGTTGAAATAAACAGAACGCAGACAAGAGAATTATCACTAAATATAATGTATTCTTATGATAATGTACAGAGAATATACAAAAATTACATATAAAAAAGATATGATTAAGATGCCTATTGCTAAGATATCTGCTAACATATTATAATGTCCACCAAAAAATATTGCATGAAATACATTACCAGTTCCTAGAAACCGTTTAAGCAAGAGCAGCAGCAGCCTAAAAATCTCTCTCTCGTCACCTATCTTTTTAGTGTTAGAACAAAGAAAGAAATCTAACTCCTCCTGCTGATTAACATACGCGTATGTCAGCACATCACATTCCAGAAATTCATTCCGATGATGTAATGTGCTTTTGGTTTCACTTTCTATCTTATGAGTCATTCTATGAGTCATTCTAGGAGACCTTGCCAACTATTAGCTACTTGCTAAAATATTTCAGTTATTAGTTAGGTCATTTTCAGCGTGAGAAAAAAGCGTGAGAGTAAAGTGTGGGAATACATGAGCATAGTTTCACATCATTACACTCTATTTGAGATATAAAACTGGTTATACAAAAACTGATTATTACTCATTTCAACAGTAATTTTGACTATGATCTAGGAATAAATCAAAAGATATAAATTCATGATATATAAAAGGAATACAATGTAAATATTTGACAGAATTAGCCTAACACAATATTCGAAGATAGCCAATAGGTGTTCAGGTACACGAATTGATATTTAGACCAAAGCTGTCACACAATTTTCATACTCCTGGGTAGATATTTCATCATAGGAGTTTCTTTGTTGAAGTAAGTAGATGTGAGATACAGAAGTGCGAGTACACCTGCTAATGAAACACATGCAGTAATGAATCTATAGCAAAGGTAAAACATCAAAACAGTAAGTAGGAACCTCACCAGATAGGCGACAATTTGCTTAAAGAACCCTCCAATCAAACCAAATAAGTTTCCTATCTTTGTACCTTTAAAAGGATTCATCCTTCATTGCCTATTTCCCTAGCCGTGTGTTGCAACTCCTTTACCTTCTGTATGTGATTATATACGATGTCACCGTTATCGTCAATCCATGTACAACAGTCCTCGCTTATTATCATGCACCCCCCCCCCCCCATGTGCGACCAGTATGTAATCTAGAACTAACTTTTCTTGTAAAGCTAATTTACGTACTTGGGCTATTTCAACTGTGTTAGCTGTAACTGCAGCAATTAAACATATGGTCAATTAGTCCAGAGTAGTTATTTAACCTTACCATCATTTCCATTCCCCAGCCTGTCCATGTTGGGAAAAATGCGTGTGCATAGTCATTTATGGTAAACCGATTCCTTTTATATAAATTGTGATGGGGCAACAAATATTTCTTTGCAGTTACAGCTTTTTCTTCTACAACTGCTAATCCTGGTGCTACGGTAGAAACAGTACATTGACCAAAGCTACCTCTAGGTAGCCAGGCATAAGCCCATCGTCTGCACACAAAGTAATAGGGTGGTTGTAATGAGATTATACCTCGTGAAAACATTTCCTTTAAAATATTTACATGCGCCCCTGCTTCTATCATTGCAAGCTCTATCCCTAACAAATTTGCACATTCTGGGATCCGGATAGCATCTTGGAATTGTGAAATTACAAAGAGTTTTATTAATACCTTGATGTGAGGGAAAATTCATATAACCAGTTTTACCTCCTAGGAGCATAAGCAAAGCTATCCCCAGGGACCATGCAGCAGTACCTATATCACTTATGGTTAAATTTTTCCAGAGCATAGAAAAGTTGTAGCAGTTGGCCGATGGTGTAATGGTTAAGGGCTCTGCCTCTGACACAGGAGACCAGGGTTCGAATCTCAGCTCTGCCTGTTCAGTAAGCCAGCACTAATTCAGTAGGAGACCTTTGGCAAGTCTCCCTTACACTGCTACTGCCAATAGAGCGTGCCCTAGTGGCTGCTGCTCTGCTCTGGCGCTTTGAGTCCGCAAGGAGAAAAGTGCAATATAAATGTTATTTGTCTTGTCTTGTTTTATATGTGGCATTATTACAGTAGGATTGAGGTAGTTACCCAGGGACACTAGTGGCTTCTCAAAAGATCTGTCTATGTCTATACATATAGTGGGCTTTGAATTAGGCATTGGTTTTAACACAGGGGTTCTTCATACAGCTCTGGCTCTATCTGCAGTGTGATTTTGGCCTATAATTTCCTCTTTACTTAATGCTTCACGAGTTACGGGAATGGCTATTAATGGTAACCCCTTTGAATCTTTTGGCTTCATAACCACATACCCAACATTTTGTTTCGTTTTCAGATAATGCCACTCTCTTTGCAGCGTCATGTACCAAGTCCTCGCTTATTATGCCGTCAGGCCAACACTCGAGCCAACCTGAAAAGATATCAACACAAAGCAGTGCATATTCATACACTCCCACCTTTGGGAGCTGTATGAAGTCAATTTGTAACTTTTGAAATGGGTACTCTGGCCTAGGCATGTGCCTTTGTCTTACCTTAACTACTTTTCCAATATTATGTCGCATGCAGATCTCACAATTTGCTGTGACTTGGGCAGCAGTGGAGCTGAACCCAGGTGCTATCCAGCGTTTGCCTACCAGAGCAACCATATTGTTTTTACCCATGTGTGTTGGACCATGTGTTAGAGCAGCCATCATTGGATACAGTGACCTAGGAAGGCAGTATAAAGATCCTGCCCTCCACACTCCATAGTCTTCTTGCTGTGCCCCCTTACTGTTCCATGCAGCTTTGTGACTGGTTGCCTCCTGCCTTTGTAAAGTTTTTAATATCTCCACATCCACCGGAACGGGTGGAATGTCTGAAAAAATGGAACAGGGCAACTTCTGACAGGGAAGTAAGAGCTGCTGCTTTGGCAGCAGCGTCTGCTCTGCGATTACCTTTGGCTTCTTTTGACTGCTCTTTAGTGTGTGATTGTACTTTCAACATGGCTACCCTGGTTGGCAACTGGAGAGCCTCAAACAACTTACTTACTAGATCAGCATTTTTGATTGGTTTACCTGCAGCCGTCATAAATTTCCTGGACCTCCAAATCGGACCATAGTCGTGTGATATGGCAAACCCATATCTGCTGTCTGTGTAGACATTGGCAGTCTTACCTGTGGCCAGAGTACAGGCCTCAATGAGAGCATGCAGTTCTGCCTCTTGTGCTGATTTCTTTGGAGGTAAATATTTCTGTGCCACTATTTCCTCAAGTGTCACAACAGCATAGCCAGTGTGCGGCTTACCATCCTCAGTGTAGTACCTAGAACCATCAACAAAGAACTCAAAATCTGGATTTTGCAAAGGTGTATCTTGGGCGTTATCCAAACCTTTAGTCTCCATATCCATTAACTTCAGACAATCATGTTCCTCTATCTGTTCAATCTCCTCATCTGGTAGAAGTGTAGCTGGATTGAGAATGCTACATCTTTTTAATTTTAGGTTTTATGGTGTAAGTAATGCAACCTCCTATTTTGTCAACCTTGCCATTGACAAATGTTTAGTTTGTACCCTGTTTAGGATTTCAAGTACACTGTACGGTGTCAACAAATTGAGACTATGTCCTAATACTAAGTCAGCCGACTTAGTAAGCATGAGGGCACAAGCTGCCACACTTCTGACACATCCAGGGGACCCTCGAATCACTGGATCAAGTTTGGCTGAAAAATAGGCCACAGGCCTCTACTAATTGGGTAAGTATTCCTGTTGCATGTCCTTTGCTCTCATAGCAGAAAAGGAAAAATTCTTTCTTGTAGTCAGGCAACCCTAGCACGGGTGCTGTGACTATGGCTTGCTTTAAGGCCTCAAAAGATGCTTTACCTGCTTCAGTGGTTACAAATGGTTCCCTGGAGATGCTCTCATACAACGGTGTCATCAGCTGAGATGCATTTGGAATCCAATGCCTGCAGTAACTTACTAGACCCAGAAATGTTCTCAACTTTCTGACAGATGTTGGCAAGGGGTAGGTTTTGACATTGGATACCATGTCTGTTGTTAGGTGTTTTGAAATGCAATGACCAAGAAATGTTACATGTGGCAAACAATATTGTAACTTGTCCTTTGACACCTTGTTACCTGTTTTTGCTAAATAGCACAGCAAACTGACAGTTTCCTCCCTGCAAATTGATTCAGAATCGCAGCAAGTCAGCAAATCATCCGCGTACTGGAGAAGCTGTGTGCTGTCATACTTACTTCTCCACCCCTGAAGTACCTGATGCAGAGCTTGATTGTACAAAGAGGGGCTACTTACCCCACCTTGAGGCAAAGTTGTCCAGCAGTGAGATGCTCCATCGACAGTGAAACTAAACAGTTTCCAACACTCTGGGTGGAGCTTTACTGAAAAGAAGACGTTGGCCAAATCACGACACTAAAGTGGGTGGAGCTTGGAGGTATTTGACTCAAGATTGTGTAAGGGTTTGGAACAATCAGTACATCTGCATCAATGATTTTGTTTACAGCTCGCAGGTCATGTATGAATCTGTACGTGGGCGGCTACTTCCTGTTTTTCTTTTAAGAATAGGGTAAATAGGAGTTGTGGACGGAGATGACATTTGCACCAAACCACCAGCTTTGACATACTCAGCAATTTGTGGTCTGATCCCATCTTTTTGTTCAGGGCTTAGAGGATATCGGTGAACTCGTGGTAGTTCTGCACCAGGTTTCAGTTTGATTGTAACAGGTGGCACATCAAGTTTCCCTACATCAAATTTCCCTTTGGCCCATAAGTGGGAGGGGACTGTCTCCAACTAAGGGCCAAAGGTGTTTCCTCTTGTTGTTCTGTACCTGGAAACTGAATAAAAGCAGACATAAGGTTTAAAACATGCGTGACCAGTGGAGACGTTACTCTGATACCATCTGGTGTGTAATCTATGCTGGCTTGTATTTTGCTCAAAATGTCTGTACCCAATAAATTTTCTGGTGATGTTACAATTTCAATTTGATCCTCAATACGCATTGGCATAACCTTGGTCTCTTTTAGTTTGATTTGCTTTCGCCCTACTCCAATACCAATGTTTTCCTTAGTCGTGAGCAAATGAGGGGGTACTTTTGGATGCCTTTAAAATAGATTCACTGGCTCCTGTATCCACCAGGCAATCAAAGTGAGAAAATGGTACTTCCTCAAGCCACAATTTTACAATAGCTTCTTTTGAGCCTTTAGGGTGTTGCAAAGAGTAAGTGGATATAGATTGGCCAATTTCCTATTCTGAGTCATCAAGTGTGTACATAGCCTTTGCTGGCCCAGGTGCTGTAGCATGTTTAGCACTGGGCTCTCCTGCAATTTCTTGGGTGCACCCCCAGGCCATGTGACCCTTCTTACCACAGCGATAACATTCTCTTTCACTCATGGGGACATAACCTCCACCACGACCACCTCTACCTCTGCCTCTCCCAAAATACTTACCTCTGAAGGCCCCTTTTCCTTGCCCTTCAGGTAGTTCCTGTATCAGCATAACTTTGGTGACTGGGACCTTTTCCTTTTTCTTGAATTTATCATCTAACCCCCTTATAACTGGTAGTAAAAGTTCTTCCTTCAACTTCTTTAGCCTCAGGCCAGCTTGTAAATAGGGCCTCCCTGTAATCCCTTTTTAACCTACTCAAATAGGTAGTTTTTAACTGAGCCACATCCCTCTCACTGTTCTCATTATACTCAGCATCCTCAAAAGCCTTTTTAACCCTATACCAGAAAGTTATGGCATTCTCATCACTCAATTGTCAGACCACTGGCATGATTCCAAGATTTGCTCAACTTACCTTTAAGCCACTCTTCACAGAGGTATTTTACAAACTCCTCACCTTCCTGCTTTGTATTTTTATCATCAGTCGGTGTATAGGCAGCTATTATTGGATCCACTGCTGATGAATGAGCTACTTTCAGCATCTGTTCTAGATCTAACAAGGTGGCATCATAATTTGTTTGTATGGTTTGTACCGCTTTTACGAATCCTGCTGGGTTAGAGCTCAGGCAGGGGACACTTTTTGCTAAGGACAATTGCTCTGCGCGGCTCCAAGGTTGGAGCCACTCTATTTTATACTTTACAGAACCTCCTTCTCTTACCGTTTGGCTCCTCATTGGGAAGAAAGGTTGGACATCTGACTTAAAGAGACACTGAAGCGAAAAAAAAATTATGATATTATGATTTGTATGTGTAGTACAGCTAAGAAATAAAACATTAAGATCAGATACATCAGTCTAATTGTTTCCAGTACAGGAAGAGTTAAGAAACTCCAGTTGTTATCTCTATACAAAAAAGCCATTAATCTCTACGACTTTCAAAGTCCTGGAGACGGCTGTTATCTGACTTTTATTATCTCAACTGTTCCTTAACTATTTACTTTTTCTCTGGCAGAGGAGAGTTCATTAGTTCACAGACTACTCTGAAAGAATCATTTTGAATGCTGAGTGTTGTGTAATCTGCACATATTATAGAATGATGCAATGTTAGAAAAAACACTATATACCTGAAAATAAAAATATGAGAATATTTTCTTTGCTGCTAATCTTCTAGTAATTATTCATAGTACACAACCAATTCATTATATCATATATTTTTTTTCGCTCGTGTCTCTTTAAGGTCAGGATATATTTTCTCAACCTCTCTAGCCAATAAGAGAGTAGAAGGGGTTGTGTCCTTACACATCCTGCGGTACTTTCTTGTTTACAAAAACATTTTCTGCAGGGCTTATATTTAACGAATCTTCAAACTGTTTCTAAATCTGTCTCGTTTTCCCCACTATCTCTCCTTTTTTCCTTGCTTACTTGGTGTAATAATCTTCTATAAATATAAAACCATTTCTGGTACTCAGAAGAACCTCTGGTGCCAGCATTATGTATGTTAGTTAATAACCTTCTCCCTTCTACTGTGTATTTTATTTAGTGGGGCTTGCACTCTCTTGCAGGTAGGCACTTATCTTTTTTTAAGTAGCGCTGTTCATTTCTTTGCTATGTACTAATTTAATTCATTTTTGGTCAGCTGCTCCCACTTAGCAGCCTTGCTTTTGTTGTATATGCAGAGCTTCTGTTTGGGTTCAAGGTGCGTTTGCAGTGTCTGGGGGGACTCAGCGCACCTCTGATTGTAGGCCATTCGGAGGCGGCCTGGTGATGCGCTGATCCACCTTTTCCACAATTTTCAATTTTCTCCCTTCTATTGATATTCCAATGTATTTTTCCAGCCATTCTACAGCCCTCTCCTTCAGATGCTTATGTTTCTTTAACAAAAAGTTTATCTGCTGCTTTATTGATTCCACTAAAGGCAATTGTGGTTCAACTTCCGTTTTTGCAGTAGTAACACCAGTAGATGTTGCTGCAGTACTTCCACTATCTTTTTCAAACAAATCTAACAAAGCCATTACAGTGCCTGTGCTATCTTAATTCTATTGTCCAAATCGTCTATTATACGTTCATCTGGCCACCCAGCTGGCAATCTCTTCCAAGGGCATATCTATACTGTCCAGCATAAAAACATTCTGCAACCTGCTCTGGCTTTACAACCTGTGTGCAAAGACAACCATAAACAGACATGCAACAACTGCAAATTATAGTAAAACAGCGCTATTTGGGTTTAAACATGTATGGTCAGAATGGCAGTTAGTAAACCCCAGATATAATGCTAGATTACACAGAAACAAACCACACAAACATGACGGATACATCCAGTTAGCCATTTAATATACTCACCCGGACCTCAGGAGGCTGTGGGAAAAAGGAGACAGAGATATATAGGAGCTAAGTCAAGCGATTATTACCAAGTTGATGCATCTCCCAACCGGCAGCTGTTGTCCTTTATCCCACACCTCAGATGAGATCCAAGTGGATATTGTTGCACGGTCCCTATTTGGGCGCCAAATATGTGAAGTCTGCAGGACCTGTAATATAAAGTTTAGGGTGAGGCCAAGCACCTCAGTGCTTGGCCTAATGGACTCGCAATTGTTAGGCCCTTTGAAAGAACACCACACGACACCAGGAACACGTTCAAGGATTTCAGATGTTCTCTGAATTCCGTTTATTTACTGCTCAGTTCTTATAGTCTCAAAACTACTGAATCATATTAGTTAATGATTATTGATATGAGGTGATTTGTGTCTATTTCTGATTTTCCATGCCTGTCTGCTAATAATTTTGATACAGCCGACCGGTCCCGCGGACCGAGCGGAGGAGCACAACGCACGCACCCCGCATAGCTCCCCCCCACCTGTTACATTTAGCATCAGGGAGGTGTCCGAGCGCCGCCGGTATTCACCTCCACTCCTATTCCACACACTTGCCCAAAATCGCATAACCATATGTTCTAAAGTTTTCTCCCCAAAGCCTCTGACAAAATACCAATTGTGAATCCTAAGTGCACATAAACGGCTTATAACCCACACATCTTTAGTGCCCAGAATCTATTCCCACTCGACCCCTCTACCCACACATTAAAGTCGAGGGGCCGCATGTGCACAGACAAGCGTTACGACCTGCTCGCCCACGGACACCCGGCCCCCCGTCCACATTCCCTCCTCAAAAGCTTTTTCTCCTCCTTAACAAATATATTTGCCTATTCAGAAATCCACACCTATAAATGCATAACTCAATTCTCACTATACACCGTGCTTTGGAATTGGAGCGGTGTCTGCACGAGACCAGCCCCTCCTCCTATTTCCTGTTCCCAGGCAGGCACCGCCCCCCATCCTACCCACTTATTTATTTCCGGGCAGCTTTAAGCAAAGGTCCCGCAAAGTAAGTCCTACAAGTGACAATCATCAAATCAACATGATCACATACTGCTCATTATCCCATTAGTCCCAACACAGAACATAAATAAAAAGACCATTGCATAATATTAATTCCTATCTATTCCCTAATCAACTTTATAATATCTGGGGGCTGCCTGGACGCCGCAGGTTTAACCATCTGCCTGACGGCGAGCACACAGCCCCTCCCATATGTGCACATCACAAAACACATTTTCATAAGTGCATATCCCTCATCCCATTACATGCAGTATTAGGTGCATTTATTAGCAAAATAATTTCTCAGAGCATAAACTTCTTATAGGGACTCATTCTTCCCCATTCCAGTACCCGGAATTGGGGTTGCTCTATAACTGCCACCAGGCCCAGTTCCATGAGCCGCATGTTTATGCCTCAACACTTGAGGTTCAATGAGCCATGGTCGGGGCAACACAGTCCAGGTCTGACACAGGGGTCAAGGTGTCCAAAACATTTCTTTTGGACAGGACAAAAGAAAACAAAAACAAGCAAAGAAAAACCGGGGGGGGGGGGAGGGGGGGAACAGCAAGCAGTATTTTATCTGCAAAGGGTTGCAATGATTATTCCGCTAAATAGCAGAATTAACAAGGTTACAGTATGTGACTCATGTGACCCAGCTACCTTCAACAGGTTTAGTTGTCCTACCCAGGGATATGCATAAAAAAAGACAATAAAAAAATACATAAATAGTTAGCTCAGGGACTGAACTTTTTTAATATGTATGTCAAAAGGGTATATTTCTGTTACTTTTGAAAATATGGGCTTGTAATTAGTGATGGATGCAAAACTAAGAAAATGCACCTTCATTTCCAAATAAAATATTGGTGCCATACATTGTATTAGGGAAATATTTTAAATGTTGCAATAATCCGGGACAAATGGGCAAATAAAATGTGTATGTTTTAACCACAGTAGAACCTTTATTATAAAATTATAATTGCCGGAAACTGTGAAATAATATTTTTTTTCCAATTTTTTTCTTATTATTCCTGGTAAAATGCATTTAGAATAAAATAATTCTTAGCATTCTTAAGGTACCACCCAAAGAAAGCCTAATTGGTGATGGAAAAAAAGCAAGATATAGATTATTTAGTTGTGATAAGTAGTTATTGGCGAATGAAAGGGAGGAGCACTGAAAGGTGAAGATTGCTCTGGTCCATAATGGTAAAAAAAAACCTCAGTGGTCAGCTAGTTTAACAAGGTGTTTGTGTTGTAACTTAATTTTTTTATTTGATAAACAGTTCAACGATGAAAAAAGGTTGATGGCCTTCCATCAGAATTTACAGGACATCATTGAAGATCAGCTGAGTCTGGCATCCATCCATTACATGAGATCACACTACCAGGAAGCAATCGATATATACAAAAGAATATTGCTGGAAAACAGGTATTAATTGAATTATTTATGATTTCATTTTTCTTTTACAGTACACAGACTTTAGAACTGATCATTCACCTCAGGACAAATAGACCTGTAGACAGACCATTCAACTCAGGACAAATTATTGCTTCCCACAGCTTCCCTGTGCTTTTTTTTTCTTTACTTAAAGAGACTCCGTAACAAAAATTGCATCCTGTTTTTTATCATCCTACAAGTTCCAAAAGCTATTCTAATGTGTTCTGGCTTACTGCAGCACTTTCTACTATCACAGTCTCTGTAATAAATCAATGTATCTTTCCCCTGTCAGACTTGTCGGCCTGTGTCTGGAAGGCTGCCAAGTTCTTCAGTGTTGTGGTTCTGCTATGAACTCCCCCTTCCAGGCCCCTCTATGCACACTGCCTGTGTATTATTTAGATTAGGGCAGCTTCTCTCTTATCTTTTACAAGCTGGATAAATAGTCCTCTGAGCTGGCTGGGCTTTCACATACTGAGGAATTACAGACAAGGGCAAAGCTGTTTGCAAGAAGAAATGAGCAGCCTGAAACTTCAGTGCATGAGAACTGCAGGGGGAAAGAAACACACAAATGATCTCTTGAGATTCAAAAGGAAGGCTGTATACAGCCTGCTTGTGTATGGATGTATTTTCTATATGTGGACATACTGTACATCAACCTACTTCCTGTTTTGGTGGCCATTTTGTTTGTTTATAAACAAACTTTTAAAAACTGTTTTTAACCACTTTTAATGCGGCGAGGAGCGGCGAAATTGTGTCAGAGGGTAATAGATGTCCCCTAATGCACTGATATGTTTAATTTTGTGCGATTTTAACAATACAGATTCTCTTTAACATGTCAGCTTTATTGTAAAGAAAATTATAAAGGACTACATAGACACTGGTATTTCTTGGCAAAGGCTTTTTGTGAAGGACCAACCATTTGGATTGCGCCTTATAGGGCTGAGATTAGCCGACAGGAGGAAGAGCCAGTTACAATATTAAGGACCACTGAGTCAGAAAGGGAGGACGGCACCACGGGAAACTGGGCTTTAAGAGCGTGGATCAATTGTGTATAACAGAATCTCGTAGACGGCGTTAAGTGGAATTTAGCAGCTAGCTGATCATAAGTGATAAAGTGAACAGAATCTATAACTTGGTGGAAATATAAGATCCCTCTATCGATCCATATATGGCTATTGGAGAAGTTACACAACTCTGGAAGGCCCTGATTCTCCCACAAAGGAGTGTACTTTAAGGCCTCTTTCACAGTGCGACGTTAAAGTCGCACGTTAGAAAATGTTTCAGGAGCGTGGTTTAATGCCGAAGCAGAATGGCCGCCTGAGAGAAGAGCTCCTCCACTGGCTCCCTGTACTCGGCCTGCTGCACCACCATAACTCGAAGAACCAAAACGACCACATGTCACTATCTAAACCCTTCGGGGACCAAGGGACACAACAAAACCGCCAGATCCCTGAGATTTTTCATCCGCTGAAGACGGGGCCTACCTCACAAGCTGCATCCAATATGGCGCCCGCTCCGACAGCGAACACAGACACCACCGCGCCCAGCACTAACCAACACTCAGAAGAGACCCCTGAAAGTGGAGTGGTAGTGGACATGCTCCGGGACATGCCTACCACATCCATTATGCAGGCTATCGCGGCTGACATTAAGCGCACCCTTACGGCAGCCATCTCCGACCTAAAGGAGGAGGTAACCAACCTTGCCACGAGGGTAAGCACCCTTGAGAAGCAATATGGCGATCTTACACAGAAAGTAGAAGCCTTAGAGAAAACGTCTGCAACCCAGAATACGAAGATGGTAACTTTTAATCAAAAACTTGAGGATCTCAACATCAGAGTGCGAGGGGTCCCGGAATCCGGCAACACCAATCAGATCAGGTCAGCACTGCTTTCTATATTTAACAACCTGCTTGAGAGGGAATCTGATTCTCCTATAGTAATGGACCGGGCTCACAGAGCACTCAGACCCCGAAAGTCTGATGATGACCCCCCCAGAGATATAATCTGTTGCCTGCAAAGCTTTAGTATAAAAGAAGAAATTATGCAGAAAGCAAGAACGCAAGAGGCAATATACTTTAATGAAACTGAGATTAAACTTTTCCAAGATCTCTCTCCAATAACTCTGCAAAATAGACGTATACTAAAGCCCCTGATAGATGAACTGCTTCAACGTAACATAATATACAGATGGCGATTCCCCTTCTGCCTCTCTGCCACAAAGAATGGGAAAACAGCAAACCTCTGTGTGCCTGCGGATCTTCCAGATATCTGCCAGACATTCAAGATCCCTAAACCGAAAATCCCAGACTGGTATGCGGAGCTGGAAACCACAACACCCTCAGATAGACGCAGACAAAGACACTCATCCACTTCGGAATCTGATGATGGCTCCATTAAATCGACCTCAAGCCGAGTTCGCGATAGAGCCCCAAAACTCTTTCGTACAAAAGAGCTGGAGAAAAGAAATCTACGCTCGTCTACACGCAGTACAAAGCCCCCGTCCTCTCAAACACAAGAAGATGAAGACCCATGAACAATGTGGTAATTTCTTATACCCTGTGATCATCCACTGTCTTTCCCCCCCTCTCCTCTTTTTGACACACAGCTCTGGCCATGCTTTTTGCTGGCATAAACCGCTTGCTTTACCACACAGACAACGCATACGCTGGTGATCAACATTATACCTTGTTTAACCACTTAATTGTCCCAGAAGACTATATCACTTACATAATGGCCTTTTCCTGTGAATATGGGGCTTATGAAACCCCTGCTATAACTTTACAATGGCCAGAAACACTCCACTCTGTTTCCTACGCAAATTCCTGGCAATTCCTTATAACCAACAAGCTCATGATCCACAGAGATCTAACTATAGGATAATTCATTTAATGTTGATTCCTCCCTACAGGTTACACACCAGGCCCAAAGCGTTGTATCCTAGTATATATGTTGTACTTCACATACAAAATGTAATGTTTAGCAGGAAAATGTTTAACTTTAAGTTTTCATCTGTTATTTAAACATGTTTATTACCTTACATAGACAGAATGTTTTATCGACACTGGTTCCTCACTGACCTATAACCTTGATAAGTTGATGTATATAAAAATAGATATTAATATGCAATCGTTAAAACTCCAATACTTTTACGCATTAGGCCGAAGGGCCTACTGGCTCTAGAGTACTTTACTCACCCCATTTCTCACAGGTTACACCCTCCCCACTCAGTGTGGACTCTTGATAGACTGTACAACTGAATTCTATCGGACATTATATTCAGTCAGTACTTGATTCACCTGACTGATCCGAAATTATTATAGGGCTCATAGCCTCCTCATCTTGCTATCAGGGCAAATCCTCCTTAGGTTGATCTCACACCTCCACACTCTTAAAATGACTCCGTCAATATCCACCCAAAGCTTGGTGTAATTTGCCTTCTTAAAACAGAAGGAAATTTGCAATAATTCAGTTATAAGTGAACATTTGTGGTTACCCACAATGCTCTACTGAATATGCAAATGATCCCTTTTCGCCCTTAGTAAGCCAAGCAAGCATCCAGAACCGCTGGTGTATAGCAAGCTTATAGCTTTAAGTTTTACACAGCCTTATCAAACCCACATGTAGACAGCCTGTTTCGGACTTTTGGTCCTCATCAGTACATGGCAGGGATTGATAAAGCTGTATGAAATAGGGCTTGGACAAGATATCCACCAAAGATTCCCAAACTAACTGGAGAATTTGTTCTTACAATGTACATGGTCTAAACACCCCCCAAAAAAGATCCCAAATCCTTGACAAATTACACAAAGAAAAAGTCACCATTGTACTCCTACAGGAGACCCATTTTAAAACAGAATCAGTCCCTAGGTTAACTAACAGACATTACAGCACCCACTACTATGCCACCAACCCACAATCTAAAACTAAAGGTGCAATCTAAAACTAAAGGTGTCTATCATCTTCAGCAAAAACTGCTTGTTCCAAAACCAGGAAATCATGACAGAACCTGAGGGCCGCTATGTTTTCCTGAAAGGGACCATTGGGACAAGGTATGTCACTGTTGCCAACATTTATGCACCAAATGTGGGCCAACTCAGCTTTATTCTAAAAACCCTATACTCCCTGCAAACATTTGCCAAAGGGATGATCTTACTAGGAGGTGACCTAAACATCCCGTTACTTCCTCTCATTGATACCTCTACCGGCCATTCAGTACTCACCTACAAAGCCCTGAAAACAATAAAATCAAAATTGAAAGAACTATCCCTTATGGATACATGGAGAATTTTCCACCCACAAGGAAAAGACTACACCTACTACTCAGACCCAGCCCAACGTTATTCCAGAATAGACTATCTATTCATAACACAACCAGACCTAGACATGGTTTGTGACACCTCAATTGGCAACATTGACATCTCTGACCATGCCCCCGTCTATATGAACATTATAGTCCCAATATTCAGAAATAAGCAATTCAACTGGAGATTGAACCCCCAACTTTTGGCAGATCCTGAGACGCACAACGCAATTGCCAAGACCCTGACCACCTTTTTCAATGACAATAATACTGACGATGTTTCACCACTAACAATTTGGGAAACGCACAAAGTGGTGATTAGAGGAGAATTCCTCAGGCTGGGCGCCCGTAGAAAAAAAGAAAACCTTGAGAGATACAATTCTCTCACTGCCAAAATCCATAAACTAGAGCAGCAGCATAAGATGACACTACTGCAAGCCACTCTACAAGAACTCACCCACCTTAGAGAAGAACTTTTAACCTACTTAAACAGAGAGAACAAACGCAAATACATGCTTCAAACCAAGTTGTTTTATGAATAATGCAACAAAGCAGGTCCTCTCCTAGTTAGATTGCTAAGGAAAAAACAAGAAAACAGAGCTGTACACCAAATTAAAGATCCCAATGGGAAACTATGCCATACCCTGCCCGAAATAGCCAACTCGTTTCGCTCCTACTACTCTCAACTTTACAACTTAAATGCCAACACTAATTCTCCATCCACTCAATTAACGCAAGAAAGAGAAATAAACAATTTTTTATCTAAATATGGCTTCTCTCCTATTAACTCAGAGCAAAAAGAAGAATTAGATAGTGACATCTCGGCTCTGGAATTTCTAGCAGCAATTAAAGCACAAAAACCTGGAAAAAGTCCAGGCCCCGATGGCCTAACCTCGCAGTATTATAAGTCTTGTGCTGCTGCTCTAACAACTCCGTTCTTGCAAGCCTTTAAAGAGAACCAGAGATGAAGCACCCTCTTGTATTTTACCTTATAAATCAGTGGGAACATGACAGTAAACACCTAATCTGCCCTTTGTTTCATTGTTCTCTGTGTAATCAGACTGTTATCACGTCTGATAAGAATCCCCGACTGAGAAGTCAGGCTGCTCCGTCTAGCTTTGCTACAGAAAGATTATAGCTAAAGGTCCGTACACACGCCGGACTTTAGGCAACGACGGGTCCGTCGTTGCCTCCCGCTGGGTGGGCGTGCCAGCGACAGTCCGGCGTGTGTACGCTCTGTCGTCAGACTGATACGGCTGTTTCTGAGCGATCCGCCCGGCGGATCGCTCAGGAACAGCCGTATCAGTCTGACGACAGAGCGTACACACGCCGGACTGTCGCTGGCACGCCCACCCAGCGGGAGGCAACGACGGACCCGTCGTTGCCTAAAGTCCGGCGTGTGTACGGACCTTTAGTCTGTATTCTGTGGTGTTATTTCAAGCCCAAGCCTGCCCCCTTGTGGCTTTGCTATAATGACTCAGCTATAATCATTCCCAGCAAAGCCAGATTTAATTGCTCAGTCTGGGATTCTTGTGACTGCTGTTAACAGACACTTTTAGCAGTGAGGGTGAAACAGAGAGCATGGTAAGTGTTTTCTCTAATGTTCTTACTGATATATATGGTAAAATACATGAGGGGGCTTTGTCTCTGGTTCCCTTTAACAAGCTTCCCCCTGGAAAAACACCATCCAAACAACTCCTTAAAGCTCATATTACGGTTATCCCCAAACTTGGAAAGGACCCCAGTCTGTGCCAGATCTATCGGCCAATATCCTTGCTGAACCTCGATGCTAAAATATTAGCAAGAATATTGGCCGCAAGACTCCAAGAGATAATCGCAGAAAAAGTCAAAAATGACCAAGTGGGTTTTGTCATGGGCAGAGAAGTTTGTGACAACACTATAAAAGCTGTAGGGATTCATTCCTGGCTTTCTCGGCGTTCAGTGGAAGGACTATATGTTTGCTGGGACTATATGTTTGCTGTACTTTCAAATCTGGGACTAGGCTCTATGATACAAACATGGATGAAACTGCTATACTCTAACCCGACTGCTAAAGTCTCGGTAAATGGTACCGTCAGACCCCTTCACACTGAAAAACGGAACCTGTCAAGGATGCCCACTATCCCCCCTCATATATGTCTTGACTCTGGAACCCTTCCTCAATATGATTAGAGGCAACCCTGAAGTGAAAGGAATCTCTATTTGCAACACTGAATACAAAATAGCAGCTTTTGCAGACGATTTATTGTTCTTTTTAACTGACCCAGAGAAATCCCTGCGCAGCCTAATATCTGCCTTCACATATTTTGGCAACATATCAAACTTAAAAATAAATTACTCTTTTGTTTGCACTAAATGTATCCTTATCTCCTCATACTCTAAAAACTTGCCAAAACATCTTCCCTTTTCAATGGGATCCAGAGTCAATACCATATTTAGGGATTAAGCTTGAAGACCTATACAAACTTAACTTCGCCCCCTTGGGACAAAATCTAGGGAAACTCCTTGAAGACTGGAGCTCTATTTCTTCTCTTTCCTGGTTTGGCAGGGTGGCAGCAGCAAAGATGTCTATCCTACCTAAGTTCCTATACGTCAGTCAGGCGCTACCCATACACCTACCACCTTCTTACTTTAAAGACCTACATAAACGAATGCACCAATTCATCTGGGCCAAAACACGACCCCGCTTCGCAGTATCCACACTAAGAAGTACTAAACTAGATGGCTCTCCCAAACCTCGGTACCTACCATATAGCCTCACAACTCTCCAGAATTGTTGACTGGTCAGTTCACGCAGACTCTAAGAGCTGGGTAAACCTGGAGCAAGCTTTTGTGGAAACTAAAATAGCGCGTCTACCCTGGTGTCCACCCATGACAGCCTCCAAACTAATAACTGCTCACTCTTTTATATATGCTTCCTTAAAAGCCTTCCAAAAAGCTGCAAAATATCAAACTATAACCTACCCGATGGGACCCATGACACCCATACTCCAGAACCCAGAATTTGAACCAGGTAGGAATAAAAACTACCTGAAAGGTTGGGCCTCCCACAACCCCCCTAGAATAGGCACTTTTCTAACAAATGGCAAAGTGATCCCCTACGAACACTGCAAAAACCTCACATCTCCCGACCCGATCTTTACATGGACATATCAACAAATTGTGCACTATATCTCGTCAATTAAACCCACATCTAACTTAAGACGCCCCTACACTGCATTTGACCAGAAGTGTAAATCACAAGAACACCAGAGACCCGTAATCTCCTGGCTATGCAATTTACTTAGCCCAGTCGACACGCAGATTCCCCTTCCATTTCAGAAAGAATGGCATCAGGCTCTGGGTAAACACTTCTCTGATTCCCAATGGGAACAACTTTATATCAACGCCCCAAAATCCTCTCTAAATGTCTTTGCTCAGGAACAAAACTACAAATTTCTCACGTCCTGGTACCGCACCCCAGCAAAACTCCAAAAAAATTTCCCCTCGACCCTACTTAGCTGCTGGAGATGCCAAAACAATAATGCAGACTTAAAACACATAGCTTGGGACTGTCCATATACAGCCCTATTGGACCAAAATACACCAAACAATCAACCAGATTACAAGCGCCTCGCTACAATACGACTCAGAAACATGCCTACTACATTGTTCCCCTGACTCTATAAAAAGCTACAAAAAATCCTCAATCCCATTCCTCATAAATGCAGCCAGGGCACTTATATTAACTCTATGGAAATCCACATCAGTACCATCTCTCAGGCAGTGGATTCAGAGAGTAGAAAAAATCAAAGAAGTAGAATAAAACATCCTAATAGCCCAAGACAAGGATGAAAAAATAACCCTCATATGGGCCACATGGTATGAATTTCAAGACTCAGATACTTATAAACAAATTATGTCAAGCTCCACCTAAAGACATATACATATAGGAGCATGGGACCCCCACCCATACACAATTCCTCTAATACCCTGTTCAGACGTTCACCCTGCCAAGCCAGTAACCACAGTAATAAAGATCAAAGCCTAGACGAAATCCCTAAACCCACTTTTACCCTATCATAAAATTAACCACTTCACCACTGAGGGGTTTTACCCCCTGAGCACCAGAGCAATTTTCACCTTTCAGCGCTCCTTCCATTCATTCGTCTATAACTTTATCATGACTTATCGCAATGAAATGAACTATATCTTGTTTTTTCCGCCACCAATTAGGCTTTCTTTAGGTGGGACATTATGCCAATAATTATTTTATTCTAAATGTGTTTTAATGGGAAAATAGGAAAAATGTGGGAAAAAAATAATTATTTTTCAGTTTTCGGCCATTATAGTTTTTAAATAATGCATGCTACTGTAATTAAAACCCATGAAATTTATTTGCCCTTTTGTCCCGGTTATAAAACCGTTTAAATTATGTCCCTATCACAAAGTCCCTAAGGTAACTATTTATGTATTTTTTTTTATTGTAAATTTTTGAATTTTTTTATAATTTAAAAAAAAAATGGGGAGTGTGGGAGGTAATGAGTTAATTTTTTGTGTAACACTCATTTATTTCTATGTGAAAAATGCTTAGGGTGTAGTTTTACTATTTGGCCACAAGATGGCAACAGTAACTTTTTGTGTATTGCGACCTGCGAGCGTCCTTCCGGACGCTCGCAGGAAGTAGTAGGAGGCTGTGAGTGTTTGTTTTTTCTCACAATGATCGCGCTGCCCATTGGAGAGCAGCGGATCATTGTGGGGCTTAGATCAACGAATGGGAATGGATTTTCCCGTTCATTGATCTCCGGGCGAGCGGGCGGCGGCGTTTTTACTAGCGGCGGGCGACGTGTTTACGAGCGGGAGCGCGGACAGCGGCGGGAACGCGGAAAAGTACGGATTTCTCCGTCCCTGGGGGTTAAAGGATGGAAAAAGGGACGGAGAAATCCGTACGGGGGGGGGGGGGGTAAAGTGGTTAAAGCTATGAGCCCAACAACAAAAATAATAGCAATAACAACCATATCAATGATTCTGCCAAACTACACTGTCAGAACTATTCTACAACCCTAATCTCAACTACTCATAAGATTGTCCCACAGAAAACCTCAGTATTATAGCTATATCTTGTTTTCTTCCCCCAAAGGTTTCTGGATTTAACACTTATATATACCATATGCTAGCTGTTGTACCTTACCTGTTTAACTTCTCAGTTCTGTAAAACTTTGTTATACACATTTGTTAATGTGATTTGAATATAACTCAATAAAAAATATTGAAACAGAAAATGTTTCAATGCAGACTAACGCACAGCAATAGGAAGTCTAAGCGACATTCACAGTGCACACGTTGTGTTTGTGTGTAACGTGTAGCAATATTATAAAGTGCTGCATGCTGTGCGTTGTACACATTATTAGCTGCGGTGGACTGTTTGCACATGCTCAGTAATGACTTGGAGACATACTTTTCATTGCCTGTATTTAGTACTGTATGTGCTGTATGCGCTAGTAACGCTGTGGTGCGACCTTTTTGGGCGCGTTGCGTTGTTAGTTTGTGGTGCGACTTTAACATCGCATCAAACCGCAACGTCGCACTGTGAAAGAGGCCTGAAGGAGATTTCAGCTACGGATATTTATAAGCAGTTTCCCAGACCTTAAGGGCACTTTTACACTTAATCAGTTGGTATGCATTAGTGTGCGTTGGTACGCGTTAGTGCGCGTTGGTACGCGGTTTTTCCATAGCAGTGCATTGGGAAGAAGATTTCAGTTAAAACGCATTAAGTGTGAAAGGTGCCATAGGAAAACATGGTACTTACTTTGAAAATCAGTTTTCTTTCCATTTTAACTGAGAGCAACTGATTAAGTGTAAAAGGACCCTAAGGGTCTGATAAAGAGTAGTAAGAGGGCACTTTACATGACAGGAGTGCTTAGCACCAGTGGCAATAACACAGAGAGGATCTAGTTGACGAAGAGGAGGGATGTCAGAAACCACATTGACTAAACAGTCTGTTGATTGTGAGAGTCATAGTAAATGTGAGATAACTGGGAAGCTAGGTAATAAATGTGACAGTTAGGTACCGGCAAACCCCCAAGATCCTTAGGATTTTGTAAAACAGGAAGGGAAAGGTGATGCCTAGATGAACCCCAAATAAATTGGGTGAGCAGGACGTTTAACTTTGCAAAAACACTAAATTGGAGGTAAATCGGGGATTTCCAGGACACATACAAGAATTTTGGAAGACGCATCATCATGAATAAGTTGACCCGACCAGCTACATTAAGTGTCAATTAGATGCAGAGAGCGGTGGAGAGAAGGTCCTGTGGATCAACCAGGTACAAGAGCATATCCTCAGCTTAAAGGCTAGTTTTATCAGTGCCATTTGCCTTTTTTAAGCCCTGAACCAAGGGGTTAGACCATACATGTCAAACTCCGCCTGTGGGCCAAATTTGGCCCTCGGAGCCATTAAATTTGGCCCTCAAGTGGTTTCCCCACTTTGCATTATGTTTGGCCCACTCTAGACCACCAGGGAAGCTATATTGGAGGTGAAGCCCTAGAAAACCAGGGAGGCCATATGGGGACGTAGGGGGAAAGCACTAAACACCAGGGAACTGTATAGGGGAGGGTGGGAGTCTCTTGACACCAGGGAACTATATAGGGGAGGGAGGACCTCTAGACACCAGAGAGCTTTATAAGAGAGAAACGTGGCCAGTAGACATTGAGGTTGGCCCGCGACTAGGCACCAGTGTACAATTTTGGCCCGCGACTAGGCATCAGTGTACAATTTTAGCCCGCGATGAGTTCCCAGTGTATAATTTCGGCCCACTTTGTATTTGAGTTTGACACCCCTGGGTTAGACCTAATCAAAGCCTCAAGAGGCTCAATCACCAAATCAAACAGGAGTGGGGATAACTGGCAACCCTGTCTTGTGCCCCTAGATATAGAAAAGGCATCAGAGACCCAACCGTTAATATGTGTACGGGCATAGGGGTCAGTATATAGTAGTTTTACCCATGCTATGAAGCAGGGGGCCAACGTTAATAAGGAGAAGTACTGCGAGCAGAGAGTTCCATTAAATTGTATCAAAGGATTTGGCGGCGTTGAGAGCCACCACCACTCTAGTCCCAACATTCTCATGTTCTGCATCACTAGCGAGAAACAACCTACGAATATTGAGTGCCATAGATTTAACCAGAACAAACCCCAACTGGTCTACATGTATCAAAGAGGTTATGACTTTTGTTAAGGCGCAGGGATAGCAGTTTGGCAAGGATTTTGGTGTCTGAATCAGAGATACAGGGCGATATGCTTCACATTGCAGGGGATTTTTACCCGATTTCAATATCAAAATTATGAGAGCTTCTCACATTGAGGAAGGCAGAACACCTTACTCTAATGCACTATTATATAACGCCTGAAGCTTAGGGGCCAGAAAGGAGCTATATTGCCTGTAAAATTCCCCAGGAAGGCCATCAGTACCTGGAGATTTGGAGGTGGGGGAGTAATAGGGTAATAGGTAATAGGGGAGTCTAATTGAAGTTGGGAATCGTCTAGGGCAGGGAGGGCGATATTATTTAGATAAACAGCTATGTTAGAATTGGAAGCAGTGGTGGTTTTAGTATATAGTACTTCATAGAAGGAAGCAAAACAGTGAAGGACATCAGAAGGGGAGGTGAGGATCGAACCATCGGAACACTCAATCCTAAGGATAACCTGTGGAGCTACAGTCTCCCTAGATAGTTTGGCCAACAATGCACCGCATTGCTCACCAAATTCATACACATGTTGTCTAGGCAACAACATTTTCTGGTTTGCCTTAGAAATTAAAAGCTGCTCATAAGCAGCCAGCCAAGATCTATATTGATCATTTGATAGTGGCGTAGGGTCAGCTGCAAAGTCTTCAGAGGCACGCTGAAGGTCTAAAAGAACAGTATACTCAATAACGGCTGAATCAATTTTGATACGTTTAATTTCAAAGAAGTATTGCCTAGTAAATTGCTTGAATACTTTCCACACATTTGAACAAGAGGCGTTTTGATCCTGTTGATCGATAAACCGGACAAGAGCAGTTTCAGATGACTCCCCCTCACAAAGTTTAGCAAGCCAGAATGGGTGTAGTCTCCAAAATGGCATTTTAGGGGGAAAGCCCAATTAAATGTACAACGCAGGGTTAGTAGTGCGACATGAGAGATGGGAGAAAGCATACCTTAACCACTTAAGGACCACAGTCTTTTCGCCCCTTAAGGACCAGAGCCTTTTTTTCCATTCAGACCACTGCAGTTTTAAAGGTTTATTGCTCGGTCATACAACCTACTATCTAAATGAATTTTCCCTCCTTTTCTTGTCACTAATACAGCTTTCTTTTGGTGCTATTTGATTGCTGCTGCGATTTTTAGTTTTTATTATATTCATCAAAAAAGACATGAATTTTGTCCCCAAAAAATGATTTTTTTTTTTACTTTCTGTGATAAAATGTGTCAAAGTAACATTTCTGTGTACATTTTTGTCCAAATTTATTGTGCTACATGTCTTTGATTAAAAAAAAAAACAACAACATTCAGGCTAGGTTCACAGTGGGGCGTTGCGTTTAGGGGACGTTATAGGGCATATAACGTGCCCCTAACGCAACGCCTGGTGCTCTCTGATGTGGACGTCAGAGTGAGCCGCGTTGTGCAACTCACTCTGGCGTCCGTGATGCCGTGAAGCGTACTCTTGGACGCATGCGGCATCACATGGTCCCGCCCGGCCAATCGCCGCACAAAGCGGCGCTCAAGGAAGTAAACACTGCACGTCACACCGTGCAGTGAATATTAATTAGCCATGTGCCCGGCCGCTCTCCCATCCTCCCCAACATGACTGAGCATGTGCAAACAGTCTAACGCGGCTTAGCCGCCTATATCGCACTGCATGCAGTACTTTCTGTTGACGTGGAGCGTTACAATTTAACGCAACGTGGGCACTGTGAACAGCTCATTGATTTTTCATTACTGTGCGGTGGGGCTGCGTTACAGGCTGCACTAACGTGCGCCTGTAACGTCCCACTGTGAACCTAGCCTCAGTGTATATTTATTGGTTTGGGTAAAAGTTATCGCGTTTACAAACTATGGTGCAAAAAGTGAATTTTCCCATTTTGAAGCATCTCTGACTTTTCTGAGCACCCGTCATGTTTCATGAAGTGCTAAAATTCCAGGATAGTATAAATACCCCCCAAATGACCCCATTTTGGAAAGAAGACATCCCCAAGTATTCACTGAGAGGCATGGTGAGTTCATAGAAGATTTTATTTTTTGTCACAAGTTAGCGGAAAATGACACTTTGAGACAAAAAAAAACAAAGTTTCCATTTCTGCTAACTTGTGACAAAAAAAATGAAATCTGCCACGGACTCACCGTGCCCCTCTCTGAATACCTTGAAGTGTCTACTTTCCAAAATGGGGTCATTTGTGGGGATGTGTTTACTCTCCTGGCATTTTGGGGGTGCTAAATTGGAAGCACCCCTGTAAAGCCTAAAGGTGCTCATTGGAGTTTGGGCCCCTTAGCGCAGTTAGGCTGCAAAAAAGTGCCACACATGTGGTATTGCCGTACTCAGGAGTAGTATAATGTGTTTTGGGGTGTGTTTTTACACATACCCATACTGGGTGGGAGAAATATCTCTGTAAATGACAATGTTTTTATTTATTTTTTTACACACAATTGTCCATTTACAGAGAGATTTCTCCCACCCAGCATGGGTATGTGTAAAAATACACCCCAAAACACATTATACTACGTCTCCTGAGTACAGCAATACCACATGTGTGGCACTTTTTGCACCCTAACTGCACTAAGGGGCCCAAAGTCCAATGAGTACCAATGAGTGACCCCATTTTAGAAAGACAACATCACAAGGTATTCTGTTAGGAGTATAGTGAGTTCATAGGAGATTTTTTTTTGTCACAAGTTAGCGGAAATTGACACTTTGTGAAAAAAAAAACACAATAAAAATCAATTTCCGCTAACTTGTGACAAAATATAAAATCTTCTATGAACTCACCATACTCCTAACAGAATACCTTGGGGTGTCTTCTTTCTAAAATGGGGTCACTTGTGGGGTTCCTATACTGCCCTGGCATTTTAGGGGCCCTAAACCGTGAGGAGTAGTCTAGAATCCAAATGTCTCAAAATGACCTGTGAAATCCTAAAGGAACTCATTGGACTTTGGGCCCCTTAGCACAGTTAGGGTGCAAAAAAGTGCCATACATGTGGTACCGTCGTACTCAGGAGAAGTAGTATAATGTGTTTTGTGGTGTATTTTTACATATACCCCTGCTGGGTGGGAGAAATATCTCTGTAAATTACAATTTTTTTGTTTTTTTTACACACAATTGTCCAATTACAGAAATATTTTTCCCACCCAGCATGGGTATGTGTAAAAATACACCCCAAAACACATTATACTACTTCTCCTGAGTACGGCGATACCACATGTGTGGCACTTCTTTGCACCCTAACTGTGCTAAGGGGCCCAACGTCCTATGAGTACCGTTAGGATTTCACAGGTCATTTTGAGGCATTTGGTTTCTAGACGACTACTCATGGTTTAGGGCCCCTAAAATGCCAGGGCAGTATAGGAACCCCACAAGTGACCCCATTTTAGAAAGAAGATACCCCAAGGTATTCCGTTAGTAGTATGGTGCGTTCATAGAAGATTTTATTTTTTGTCAAAAGTTAGCGGAAATTGATTTTTATTGTTTTCTTCACAAAGTGTCATTTTCCACTAACTTGTGACAAAAAAATAAAAACTTCTATGAACTCACCATACTACTAAAGGAATACCTTGGGGTATCTTCTTTCTAAAATGGGGTCACTTGTGGGGTTCCTATACTGACCTGGCATTTTAGGGGCCCTAAACCGTGAGGAGTAGTCTAGAAACCAAATGCCTCAAAATGACCTGTGAATAGGACGTTGGGCCCCTTAGCGCAGTTAGGGTGCAAAAAAGTGCCACACATGTGGTATCACTGTACTCAGGAGAAGTAGTATAATGTGTTTTGGGGTGTATTTTTACACATACGCATGCTGGGTGGGAGAAATATCTCTGTAAATGGACAATTGTGTGTAAAAAATAAATTAAACAATTGTCATTTACAGAGATATTTTTCCCACCAAGCATGGGTATGTGTAAAAATACACTCCAAAACACATTATACTACTTCTCCTGAGTATGGCGATACCACTTGTGTGACACTTTTTTGCAGCCTAGGTGCGCTAAGGGGCCCAACGTCCTATTCACAGGTCATTTTCTGGCATTTGGTTTCTAGACTACTCCTCACGGTTTAGGGCCCCTAAAATGCCAGGGCAGTATAGGAACCCCACAAGTTACCCCATTTTAGAAAGAAGACACCCCAAGGTATTCCGTTAGGTGTATGGTGAGTTCATAGAAGATTCTATTTTTTGTCACAAGTTAGTGGAAAATTACACTTTGTGAAAAAAAACAATAAAAATCAATTTCTGCTAACTTTTGACAAAAAATAAAATCTTCTATGAACTCGTCATACACCTAACGGAATACCTTGTCTTTTTTTCTAAAATGGGTTACTTGTGGGGTTCCTATACTGCCCTGGCATTTTAGAGGCCCAAAACCGTGAGGAGTAGTCTGGAAACCAAATGCCTCAAAATGACTGTTTAGGGGTATAAATTTTGATGACAGGTGGTCTATGAGGGGGCATATTTTGTGGAACCGGTCATAAGCAGGGTGGCCTCTTAGATGACAGGTTGTATTGGGCCTGATCTGATGGATAGGAGTGCTAGGGGGGTGACAGAAGGTGATTGATAGGTGTCTCAGGGGGTGGTTAGGGGGAAAATGGATGCAATCAATGCACTGGGGAGGTGATCGGAAGGGGGTCTGAGGGGGATCTGAGGGTTTGGCGGAGTGATCAGGAGCCCACACGGGGCAAATTAGGGCCTGATCTGATGGGAAGGTGTGCTAGGTGGTGACAGGTGGTGACAGGAGGTGATTGATGGGTGTCTCAAGGTGTGATTAGAGGGGGGAATAGATGCAAGCAAGGCACTGGCGAGGTGATCAGGGCTGGGGTCTGAGGGCGTTCTGAGGGTGTGGGCGGGTGATTGGGTGCCCTAGGGGCAGATAGGGGTCTGATCTGATGAGTAGCAGTGACAGGTGGTGACAGGGGGTGATTGATGGGTGATCAGTGGGTGATTAGATGGCAGAACAGATGTAAACAATGCACTGATGGTGTGGGTGGGTGATCAGATGCCCGTAAGAGGCAGGTTAGGGTCTGGTCTGGTGGGTGGCAGTGACAGGGGGTGATTGACTGGTGATTGACAGGTGATTACAGGGGAGGACAGATGTATACTGTACACGGGGGAGGGGGGGACTGGGGGGGTCTAAGGGTGTTCTGAGGGTGTGGGCGGGTGATTGGGTGCCCTAGGGGCAGATAGGGGTCTGATCTGATGAGTAGCAGTGACAGGTGGTGACAGGGGGTGATTGATGGGTGATCAGTGGGTGATAAGATGGCAGAACAATGCACTTTGGAGGTGATCTGAGGGCGGGTCTGCGGGCGATCTGAGGGTGTGGGTGGGTGATCAGATGCCCGTAGGAGGCAGATTAGTGCCTGATCTGATGGGTGGCAGTGACAGGGGGTGATTGACAGATGATTACAGGGGAGAATAGATGTATACAGTACACGGTGGGGGATCTGGGGAGGATCTGAGGGTGTGGGGGGTGATCAGGAGCCCCTAGGGGGCAGTGTTGGTGAGAGGGGGTGATTGATGGGTGATTGACAGGTGATTGATGGGTGATTGACAGGTGATTAGTGGGGAGAATAGATGTATACAGTACACGGGGGGGGGGGGGGTCTGGGGAGGATCAGGAGGCGGTGTGGGGGGGTGATCAGGAGCCCCCAGGGGGCAGTTTAGGACCTAACCTAAACAACAGTGTTGACAGATCGTGACAGGGAGTGATTGATGGGTGATTAGGGGGGTGATTGAGTGCAAACATGGGTCTGGGGGGTGGGCAGGGGGAAGGTCTGAGGAGTGCTGTGGGCGATTAGAGGGCGGGGAGATCAGTGTGCTTGTGTGCACATTAGGGTGGCTGCAGCCTGCCCTGGTGGTCCCTCGATCACTGGGACCACCAGGGCAGGAGGCAGCCTGTATAATATGCTTTGTATACATTACAAAGCGTATTATATGCTTCCTATGCGGCGATCGTCGGGTTAGCAACCCGCCAGCGCTTCCGATTGGCCGGCGGGTTGACGTTGAGGGTGGGCGGAGCCTATTGCCGGAGGATGCGCGCATAACAGCGTGCAATCCCCAGCCAGCTGCCACATAACGACCCGCCACCGATGGGCGTACTGCGGTCGTTTAGGCCCAGCATTTGCCGCCACCCATCGGCTGTAGGCGGTCGTTATGTGGTTAAATACATTTGTCAGTAATGAGCAGTGGTGCTCGGATACAATCCGTGATCACGGCATAGTCATGATTCACAAGCACTTTTTCACTATTCGACATTGTGATCCAAATCCATGATCTTTCAGTGATCACGGGTTTCATTCACGGATTCAGCCATTGGTAAGCGGATTTTGCAGTGATCTGATCACATCAAATCCGTGACTGGGGGAAATTACGTCACTAGGCCAATCGGAGGCCCTGAGCGTAGGCCCTAGCTAACCAATCATAGGAGTGGAGGCTCTTCCCTCCCCTCCAATATATAAAGTGGCGGCCATGTTAGGAGCTCCGTCCTTGCTAGACTGTGGCACTGAGAGCATCTCCAGGGCATATTGTTTCACAGCAAGAGCGTTTTTTTGTTAAAAACACAGCATTTTAACTCATGTCATTGCTCTCTTACTGTATGTGATACTTGTATTTAGCTAGGCAGACTGTGATTTACTTAAGTTCTAGTCAGTGTAGTCGTGACAGACAGTGTACTGAGTGCTGTGCAGCTTAGTGCAGAGCTGCAGGCAGAGGCAGGTTCACTGATTTTAGTGCTCTTGGCTCTATTACTGTATTTGATACCTGTATATTTAGCTAGCCAGCCAGCCAGTGATCAACTTGTTACTTGTAGTCACTTAGTGCAGTTAGTGACATTGTACTGTGCCAGCGTGCAGCCAGTTACTTTGCTCCGCATAGTGCAGGCAGGCACATGTTCACCGATTTTACTGCTCTATTACTGTATTGAGTATTTGCGCCGTCTGCACGTTTTTGTTTTATTTTTATTTTTCTGTCTGTTTAAAAAAAATGAAGCTAGATAGCCAGTGATCTACTGAAGTTATTTGTAGTCACTCAGTGTAGTCAGTGACATTGTACTATGCCAGTGTGCATTTACTTTACTGTGCGTAGTGCAGGCAGGCACACGTTCACTCATTTTACTGCTCTACCGTATTGAGTATTTGCGCCATCTGCACATTTTTTGTGATTTTTCTTTTCTGTCAGTTCAAAAAAAATGTGAAGCTAACCAGCCAGTGATCTACTGAAGTAATTTTTGTAGTCACTCAGTGTAATCGGTGACATTGTACTGTGCCAGTGTGCAGTTTCTTTACTGTGCATAGTGCAGGCAGGTATGCGTTCACTCATTTTACTTCTCTATTACTGTATTGAGTATTTGCGCTGTGTGCGCATTTTTTGTTTTATTTTTCTTTTCTGTCTGTATAAAAAACAAAAAACAAAAAAAGAAGTAAAGCCCCCTGTTATATTCTGTCTGTCCCCACACACATATTATTGACTGTAAAAAGCAGCACACTTTCCACCTTCAAATATTGTGCATAGAGAATGTCTGCCAGGGGCCGTGGCAGGATAGGGAGTGCCATTGCCGCGTCTGGGACTGGTCCAATGCCAGGGAGAGGGCGCTCAGCTGTAGGGGATGCAGCAGAGAGACATCCATCAGCAGCACATTGGATGCCGTTGGCAAACATTTTCAGCAACTTAGGTCGCTGTGTGGCCATTTCGGAGAGTCACTCACAGGCATTAGTGGAGATGATGACGGAGGAGCAGCCCATTATTACTTGTTCTCAGATCTCCGCTGTGACCAGCACTCCCATCAGCAGCAGCCAACGCCCCCGGTTGCTGTGACATCCACCCCAGCAGCCAGTGGTCTTCTCTCCCCGGATGAGAGCGTTCTGTCCCTCGGCATCTGGGAGAGTCTTGATGGCTGCCGTTGAGGAGATCATTGGGCCTGATGTGGAAGAGGTTGTGCTCGGGCCAGCACAACCAGATTTTGAGGATGAGGAGGGATCTGTGTCTGAGGATGCTGGGGCGGAAGAGGTGGTGTGGGGGTCAAGAGACAATCTATTTCTTGACAACGAGGAGGATGATTGGCATGACCGTTCTTATGCGCCTGAGGTCTCCGAAGGCAGCTTGGAGGAGGATGAGGCCCAGGAGTATAGGCAATTGCATCGCCGCCACATGTCAGACAGGGAAGGTCCAGCCGTGGGCATGGAAGCCACTTGCCGCTGCTTCAGCCGGCATCAGCATCAGCACCACCAACATGCTACCCCCAACCAGAGGGAGAGCCGACACACCCTCTTTGCACCGTAGGGGGCAGTTTACATCCCCAATATGGAATTGTTTCCATGTGTCCACCCTGGATGAAAGTGTGTAACTCCTGCAATAAAACCTTGAGCCGTGGGCTCAATATGTCCAAGATGGGTATCTCATTCATCTAGGCCCACCTAAAGAGCCATCACTGTAATGATTTTGCAAAGTTTAAGAGGCTGAAGGACCAGGAAGGGGGTGGTCAGAGCTGGAGACCCACAGTGTGACATTCAGGAGCAGCATCAGCAGCAGCAGAATCATCCCTCCCTCATGGTTGTCAAGCCACTGTAGCAGCACGAAAAAGCACTTCTCCCTCCTGTGCCCCCCTCGGCAGCTCATGCCGAGATCAACACAGATTTACAGACACAGCAACATGTAAAAACAAAAACAAACAAAAAAAAAAGTAATACTAGTACAACCTCCCACAATACAACAAACAGAGCAGCTACAGCTGTGGTCAGATGGTAGTCAGTAGACGGCTGCAAGGGTGGCGTTTGAGGAAAGGGCAGAGTTCAAAAGTCTAATGGCCGTGCTGGAAAAAGTGTTCCCACGCCTTGTGGTCTTGGCCGGGATGGACCGAAACCTCAGGCCCAATTTGTGCTGAAAAAGCTGTGGCCAGGGTGGGAGTGGTCGCCAGCAATTTTCATTGCTGTAGCACGCTGTCTAGTGTAGATGAGGTCTAAGGGGGAAAGAGGTTTCCCAATGTGTCTTTCCGCTGAGTTAATGCCCCTATGAATTTTGTATCTGTCGCTAGCGGAAGAGCTAGCATACAAGACCAGGATGGACGAGCAAAAGACAGACTCAATGGTGGCGGAGTAGAAGGACCTCAGAAGTTCCTGGGTCATACCAAACTTCTTAAGTTGGCATAGAAAGACGAGTCTTTGCTGCTCCTTCTTCTGAGTTGAGATGGTGTTTGCCCTCCAGGTCAGATCGTCTGAGATGGTTGTGCCCAGGAGGTGGACGCTAGGTACCCTCCCAACTTCAGTTCCATCAATATAGAGTGGGGGTGGGTTAGTGGCACGCTTCCTGAAGTCAATGACCATCTTGACGGTTTTGGCTGTGTTTAGGACAAGCCTGTTCTCTCTACACCAATTGCAGAGTCTCGCTACCTCCTGGCGGTAGGTCCGCTCGTCGCCCTTATTTACAAGCCCAACAGTTGTGGTATCATCTGCAAATTTGAGGATGTTAGAAACAACACAATATCCCTCTAATAGTTTTTGAATAAATTTGAGGATGTTGACAGTTTTCTGTGGATGTGCAGTTGTTCATATATAGAGAGAACAGTAACAGCGACAAGACACAGCCCTGGGGAAACTCCTATGTTGGTCACTCTAGGCCTAGAGGAGATGTCGCCCAGTTTAACTACCTGGGACCTGTTAGAGAGAAAGTCGGTGAGAGTTGGGTGTATATCGAGCTCCGTGAGATTGTCATGCAGAATGAAATTAAAAGTCGAACTGAAGTCTAGAAAGGTTCTGATGGTACTCAAACAAGTCAGGGCATATCCCAAAACATATAAGCCCAGCGCCTTAGTAACCTTTGACACAGAGAAAACGTTTGACGCTGTGGACTGGGAGTGGATGGAGAGGGTACTTGCCAAAATGGTATTCCAAAGAGCCTTTTTGAAAATGTTCCAGCTACCTTATAACAAGCCTCAAGCCCGAGTTTTCACCCTGGGAATTTTTGTCTTAGTCTTTCCTGTTGCAAAGAGGGCCTTGGCAGGGTTGCCCCCTGTCGTACCACCTCTTTAACATAGCACTGGAGCCTCTGGCAAGAAAGCTGCATACAGATTTGGAAGGGCTGAAAGTTGGCATTAAAATGGTAGTGCAAACTTTTTGCTGATGATCTAATATTTTTATCCGAACCAAGGACACAATTGCCCAGGGCCTTGTCTATTATGAAGAAATAGGGGAGCTTTCAAACGTTAAAATTATTATTATTATTTATTGTATTTATAAAGTGCCAACATATTACGTAGCGCTGGACAATAAAGATATACAATGATACAAGGATGACAGACATAACAAGGTTAAACGTTAAAATCAATCAAGCGGAGAGTGAGATCCTTCCACTCTCCAAATTTGCTGAGACAAACGATTTCCAGGGTCTGGGACTTCAGTAGAACATGTAAAGCAGGGGTCTCAAACTCGCGGCCCGCAGGCCATTTGTGGCCCTCGATACAATATTTTGTGGCCCTCACCGGCAAAAGCTTCCTTATTATTATTATTATTCCTTATAGTTCGCTTCAGTGCTCCCAAGTAATCCGCTGCATCCCCGCCGCTAAGCGAGGGCTGCAGAGCCCCCAAATCGCCCGGGGGCAATCCACCAGCATTTCCTGGAAGGGGCAGAGCTTCCAGCTTCAGTTCTGCCCCTCCTGACCTCGTTTTGCGGCGGGGACACAGCGGATTACTTGTAATGGGAGCACTGAAGCGAACTATAAGGTAAAATAGGGGGGTATTTGGGGAGATGGGGGCGGGAGCTGCTGATTGTGAAATCCCTTATGCGGCCCAGCCTCATCCTGACTTTGCCTCCTGCGGCCCCCAGGTAAATTGAGTTTGAGACCCCTGATGTAAAGTATTTGGGTATACACATAGGGAGGGACCCTAATTCATTATACGTTCTAAATCTGACTCTTCTGTTCAAATCTCTAGTAGCACAGTTGGAGCACTGGCAAAATATCCCGCTGGGGTTAATATGTTGATCTATAGTATGTATATTAGTAGAGCGCTCAACAGATATAATCACATATATAGTCTTGGAAGTAATAATACTAAAATAAAATAAAATTAAACATAGGTCCATTTCATAGTTGCAGGAACAGTCCCATAATATTTTCTTATCGCATAAGTTTCACTCAGATGGTACACCTCCTCAGATCCACTTTAGTATCTTTAAAACCTATACGCTCACCGGAAAAAGCAGCTGACCCAGTCCAATCAGCATGTACACCTCTGGCCCAGCCAGCAAGTCTCTTCACTCTTCAATATGTGCTCTCCACAGCTCATGCATACAAAATGAAAAAATATGGACAAAACGAAAACAGATAGCGTAATACTGTTTGATATTGCTTATATCCTCCACTTCACCATTGTGAACCAAACCGGTAACCACATTACACCCAGTGCGTTCACATGCAGGTATTTCAAGCCTCTCACCATATGCACTGGCTGATCCGGCACAGACCAGCAAACTCGCTCAGCATGGGGCTTTCAACAGCCTATCCCAGATGGTGAGGTTCTAAAAAACTAAAAAGCGCTGACATAGCGTTTTATTGTAAAAAAAAATTTAAAAATCCAGTGCACTCACAATGCTTGTAGTTAAAATGCGCATATCAATATCCACATGGCCACTCTGTGTCTCCACCACTGCTTAGGCTCCGCCCAATTAGTTTCGTCATGATGACTCATCAGGGACTATATACGTGGTTATATCTGTTGAGCACTATACTAATATACATACTATAGATTTATTTGGGGAGCCGCACAAAGCTCCTTTTGGTTTTTAGCGATCCAGATTCGCAAACAAGTGTCTCCTGGTGAGATTGAATAATAACAGCATTAATAGTATTATCATTTATGGTTGGAGCGCACAACTTTTTTGTATTATTTTTGGTTAATGGGTTGAGCTGCACTGGTCAAAATGATTAGCTTTGGGAGACTGTTATACAAGTTATTCCTCTCCTTTTGGGGCATAAAGATATTCAAGGCCTTAAGAAGGCAATTGTCCACTTTATATGGAACAATAAATTGCCGCGGGTGAAACTTTCTAGATTGCAACTCCTAAGGAAGATGGGTGGAGTTAACTTCCCAGATATTAGGAGGTATAACATATCTTGCCTTTTTAGACATGTCAGGGACTGGGTGACTGGAAAGTCGGATTTTTCAAACACGCCGCTGGAGCGCCATATAGCGGAACCGTGGGAATTAACAGGAATACTCCATGCTGATTGGTCAACTGTGCCTCTCCGCCTAAAGCATAACATCGTATTTCAGGATACTATGTTAGCATGGAGGGCAGTGAGGAAATTATGTAAGCTCCCTTGGAGGATCTCAAAATATATGCCCCTCGAAGGCATTCCAAGTTTTGTCCCAGGCTCATTGCATGCAAATATTTCCAGAGGTGGGTAGACAAAGGTATAACAAAACTTGGGAATTTACTGAACCTGAAAACAAATAAGTGGCTGACGTTTAGGGAGGTGAGGCTAAAGTATGGGGTTCCAGTAGCTGACTTCTTAATTTATGGGCAAGTTCAGTCCTATGTCAGAGCACAAATGGTTGATCTGCCAGCTATAGAGAGAGTTGCAAAGAATAGGGTTACAGGAAAAAGCAGTACAAAATATGACGGGCTCTAATAAATATTTCACAGCAACCCAACTGGAAACTAAAATACTAGCAGGTAATATTAATATTAGGAGGGTAATGATTAGTGAAAGATGGAGACAATCACATGTATTAATGATCTATAGAGCCAAATATGCCTTCCACATTCAGTATAAACATCTGAGGCCTGGTTATATTGGCCATTGCCCAAAGTGCAGTCTACCTAAGGCTGATATGGTACACTGCATCTGGTTCTGCACACTAATTCTGCGTTACTGGGATGAGGTCATTAGATGTATTGCTAAGATCAGCAAAACTAATATACCTAAAGATCCTATACTGTTACTATTCAATGCTGACAATTGTACAGAACCAAAGTATAAGATGTCTGACCTGATGCATATTATGCTGCTGGCTGCACATAAAGTGATTTATAATAGATGAATTTATCCTACACCCCCTTCAGTGTGGGACTTGAAAGAAGAGATGAAACATATTATGCTTTTAGATAAACTGGACGCCTGCCTCCATAAGGAAAAGGGGACAAAAAAAAATATTTGAGAGATAAAGTGTTTCTGCTGCACACTTAGGGCTTGATTCATCAAGCTGCGCTGCTAAAGCAGCACGGCTTAATGATCCATAGTGCGCTCTATGCACACCTTACATAGCAGTGCGCTGCCATGTAAGGACTGTGCCTTCCTTAGTTACGCGCATTGCAATGCGCAAAGCAATGCGCAAAGCAATGCACGCAACCGTAACTGTGGGTGGCCCTGCTTCTGTGAAGTATCGCTGCCGCGATACTTCACTCGCGGCCGCTACTGTATTAATATACATAGTAATGTAAATTAATACAGTAGCAGCCGCGAGTGAAGTATCGCGGTAGCAATACTTCACAGAAGCAGGGCCACCCATAGTTAATGTTACGCGCATTGCTTTGCTCATTGCAGTGTAACTAAGGAAGGTACAGTCCTTACATGGCAGCGCTCTGCTATGTAAGGTGTGCATAGAGTACACTATGGATCATTAAGCCATGCTGCTATATGTGATGAAGACCTTCAGGCTCTAGTGTCTCCTTTCCGATATACCTCCTGGTATGCAATAGAGCAACTTAAAGGAACTCTAGAATGCATGGACTTGGGCCTCCTTTTTGCTGTATCCAAAAACCTTTAAGACATATTGGAATTATACATGGCTCTGGGATCAGATTTACACAGGATGATAGGTTTTGAACAGGTGACAGCAATGAGGGGGAAGGGTGGAATACGGAATGGGATTGTTACGTTTTTACTCTTTATATGCGTAATTGTAGATGGAGTACATGCATTATTTTATATAATATAATTGGCTATATTCATATTGTTATCTCTAAATAAATACTGTATAATTTGGCTTAATTTTCTTTAAAAAAAAAAGCAAATAAAAAAAAAAAAGGTAATGTTCTTGTGTCTTGTTACAGTCTGTGGGAAAATCCAAAGTTCTATACCATTCCAAATAGTCCAAGCTGTTCTAAAGCATCCTAATTACCCTGATTAATTGTGAACAGCTATTTTAATCAACTCAACAGGTGAAAACAGCAGCTCTCTGCAGTTGGTTTGTCGACAGTCATGGCTAAGGCAAAGGAGCTCAGTGAGGACGTGTGGCTGCGCATTGTGGCTGCTCAAAAGTCAGGAAAGGGCTACAAGACCATTTCTAAATTGTAATAGATTGCGGAAAAGCCGCCGCACGGACTGGCAGCGAGGCGGCTGGTTCCGCGTCCGGCTCGGCGGTTTGCACGCGACAGAGTGCGTCTGATGTGGCTGGGCCTGTTAGTGCACACAGATTGAGGAATACGCGCGCGCGCTGAGAGGCAGAACCTTTATGACAAACGAGGAGGGATCAGCTGACCAGGTTGGTCAGCTGATCTCAGAGCGAGTGGTTATTGGTTGATCAGCGATGGGTGGCGCCGGTGAGCGCCGCTCTATATATAGTTATTGCTGGTCAGTCTCAAGTTGTCTGCCATTGCGAACACTTACGTGAAAGCACTCAGACCATAGATCCCACAGTGTGTTAGAACCAGGAGGACCTGGGAATTCACACTGAGCCAGATTACTACTGTGTTACTATTGTGTTATACTTCAGACTAGTTCCAGGGTGTTGAGACCACGGACCTCACACCCAAGACTAGGGATACTGTGTTATTATTGTGTTATACTTCAGACTAGTTCCAGGGTGTTGAGACCATGGACCTCACACCCAAGACTAGGCATTGTTTGATATCTGTTATGACCTATTGCTTTCCTGACTATCCCTCTGCTTTCTGATTCGGTGCCTACGCATATCTGATTACCTGTTGCCAACCCTGCCTGCTCCTGGTTACCGAATCAGCCATCTGTCTCTGTACTTTATCTGCCTGTGTGTTGCAGACCTAGCCTGCCCGACCTTGCGAGCTATTCCTCTCCATAGAGAGATTAGTCTCCAGTCCTGCTTGTGACACCCACCTTCTAGGTGTCACTTAGCCACAGGGCCTTCCTGCTATTCAGCCTGGGGCTCCACCCCTTTGGAAGTCTCAGGCTGGTGGAAGGTCTTCACACTTCCCTGTGGGAGGTAATTCTCATACTGCCAAGGACCACCTGCTCCTCGGGTGGTCCCACTCAAAGTCATTACTGTTGCACCAAACACTCACACTATAAAGGTATCCAGAGGTTAGTTATACTTGTATTATTGGTGATTCTGCAGATCATCAATAATCGGGTATATATCTGTATTCTTGGTGATACTGCAGATCACCAATAATCAGATTCTCTCTGTGTGCTGACACCGATCGTTACAGAACGGCAGACCTTAAAAACAAAATGGGCGCACTTAACAGCCGTCTTGTTGCACTCACCACCTCGGTGGAAAATTACAGTGCTGGACAGTCATCAGACTCAGATCAACGCTTTGTCTGGGTCTGTACAAGTCCTTCAGACGGCTGTAAATACAGTGTGATCTCCTCCAGGTACAGACTTACGTATGCCTGTGCCCGAAAAGTTTTCTGGTCACAGATCTGACTTGTCATGTGTTGTCATACTTTGAGTTAAGGCCTAATTCGTCAGGAACCGTGACACAGAGAATTACTTTTATTAAGACTCTGCTATCAGGGGATTCCCAGACCTGGGCATATGGTCTCCAGACAGGGCATGAGGCTCTAACTTCAGTTGAGGAATTTTTTAAAGTGATGGCTATAATTTATGATGATCCGGACATTGCCTCCACCGCTGAGCGGAAGCTCAAGACCTTGCGGCAAGCAAAGGATCCGGTTGAAATTTACGCAGCTGAGTTCAGGAAATGGGCAGTATCAGCTAGATGGGGGTCATTTGCACTTCTGGACTGTTTTTTGTCAGGGTTGTCAGATGCAGTCTCTGATCTAATGTTGGGACATCCTGAGCCGAAGTCTATTGATGAGGCCATTTCATTAGCAGTCAGGGTTGATCGTAGTCTACGCTACCAGAGGCAGACTCGGGGTAGGAACAATGTGAGATATGTTTCCTACGCCTCTCCTCCACCCGCTTCACCTCCGCCGGAGCCAATGCAGATTGGTCGGTCAAAATTGTCCCGGGTGGAGCAGAATCGCAGAAAAACAGAACAGCTCTGTCTATACTGTGCAGAGGAGGGTCACAGAGTGTAGAATTGTCCCAAAAAGTCGGGAAACGCTGTCGCCTAGGTGTAGTCAGAGTTAATACCCTAGGCGTGCTAGACTGTTTGATCCTCCCATGATATAGATCAAGGGAGGATGAACGTTTACTCCTCCCTTGATCTATATCATGGGAGGATCAAACAGTTGCTACTGAAGCCTTCCTAGACTCTGGCTCAGCAGCCAACTTTATGGATTACGAATTTGCGAAAAAATTGGGGATTCCTATGTCTCCTTTGAATCAACAGATTCTGGTCACTGCAGTAGACGACTCCCCTCTGCAGAGTAAATACCCTCTGTCTCAGACCCCAGAGTTAAGGGTCACGGTGGGGGTGTTACATAGAGAGAGTCTACAATTTCTGGTTTTGCGGATGACAACTTCCATGATCATTCTTGGCATGCCATGGTTACAACTTCACTCCCCTCAGATCAATTGGGCGTCAGGTCAGCTAACGAGCTGGTCTACCCATTGCCACCATCATTGTTTAGCGAAGGTAACCATGGGTAACACCAAGATTCAGGTGGAGGGTTTGCCAAGCCAGTATTCAGAATTTGCTGACGTGTTTTGTCCCAAATCAGCGCATAAACTTCCTCCCCACCGTCCCTTTGATTGTCCCATCGATCTCAGGTCTGGTTGTATACCCCCTAGAGGTCATCTCTATAATTTGTCTGGGCCAGAGAAATTGGCTATGCAAAAATACATCAGAGAAAATTTGGCTAAAGGTTTTATTCGTCCCTCTCGGTCACCAGCAGGGGCAGGATTCTTTTTCGTGAAAAAGAAGGATGGAGGCCTCCGTCCCTGCATTGATTATCGGGGCTTAAATAAGATTACAGTGAAAAATCGCTATCCTTTGCCTTTAATTGACGATCTGTTTACTCAGGTCACCAATGCTAAAATTTTCTCGAAACTGGATTTGAGGGGTGCATACAACCTTGTACGTATCAGGGACGGTGATGAATGGAAGATGGCCTTTAACACACCCGACGGGCATTACGAGTACCTGGTGATGCCCTTCGGGTTGTGTAACACCCCGGCCGTCTTCCAGGAGCTGATTAACGAGGTGTTCAGGGAGGTGCTGGGCAGATTCGTCTTGGTGTATCTAGACGATATACTGATTTTTTTTCATCCAACCTCTCAGAGCATAGGAAACATGTTAGGTTTGTGTTACGGAAATTGAGACAGAATCTGCTGTATGCAAAATTGGAAAAATGCATTTTCGAAGTGACCTCTGTCGCCTTTTTGGGGTACATTATTTCGACCTCTGGCCTCTCTATGGACCCTGGAAAGGTTTCTGCTGTCTTGGAGTGGCCTCAGCCTGTGGGACTGAAGGCACTCCAACGATTTCTGGGGTTCGCCAACTACTACAGAAGGTTCATAAAGGGGTACTCTACGTTGATTTCGCCTCTCACCAGTCTCACCAAGACAGGGGCGGATACTCACCACTGGTCCGCAGAAGCCCATGCTGCTTTTTCCACTCTAAAGAAACTGTTCTGTTCTGCACCCATATTGAGACATGTAGATGTCGCCTTTCCCTTTATCGTGGAGGTCGATGCCTCAGAGGTAGGGGTGGGGGCTGTATTGTCTCAGCGTTCTGGTTTGCAGGGAAGTCTCAGGCTGGTGGAAGGTCTTCACACTTCCCTGTGGGAGGTAATTCTCATACTGCCAAGGACCACCTGCTCCTCGGGTGGTCCCACTCAAAGTCATTACTGTTGCACCAAACACTCACACTATATAGGTGTCCAGAGGTTAGTTATACTTGTATTATTGGTGATTCTGCAGATCATCAATAATCGGGTATATATCTGTATTTTTGGTGATACTGCAGATCACCAATAATCAGATTCTCTCTGTGTGCTGACACCGATCGTTGCATAAATGTTTTAAAGTTCCAGTGGCTACAGTGCAACATATTATTAAAAAATACAAGATGTTCAGCACTGTAAAAAATCTCAGAGGATGTGGTCAGAAGCCAAAAGTGACACCTGTGCTGGCCAGTAGGATAGTGAGAGTGGTAAAAAAAGAATCCAAGGATCACCACCAAGGCCATCCTGGTGAATATGGGCTCTGCTGGTTGCATTGTCTCAAGCAGACAATCCAACAGACACTGCACACTGCTGGGTTCCATGGATGAAGACCAAGGAGGACGCCTCTTCTCCAGATAAGGCACACAAAAAGCTTGCTTGGCCTTTGCAAATGCTGATCTGGATAAAGAAGAAGACTTCTAGTCTTCTGTGTTATGGTCAGATGAAACAAAAATTGAATTGTTTGGTCACAATGATGTTTCCTTCATTTGGCGTAAAAAAAGGAGAATCCTTCAATCCAAAGAACACCATCCCTACTGGCAAACATGGTGGTAGGAACCTAATGCTTTGGGGGTGTTTTTTTAGCCAATGGACCAGGAAACATAATCACAGTAAACGGCATCATGAAAAAAGAACAATACATAAGGATTCTCAATGACAATATCAGGCAGGCTGCAGATAAACTTGGCCTTGGACACCAATGGACATTTCAGCATGACAATGAACCAAAACACACAGCAAAAGTGAAGAAATGGTTAGCAGACAAAAGCATTAACATTTTGGAGTGGCCCAGCCAGAGTCCTGACTTGAATCCAATTGAGAATCTGTGGAGGGAGCTAAAGATCAGGGTGATGGCAAGAAGACCCTCTAACCTAGAAGATTTGGAGCTCATTGCTAAAAATGAGAGGGCAAAAGTACCTGTGGAGATATGCGAAAAGCTGGTCTGCAATTATAGGAACCATTTACTTGCTGTAATAGACAATAAAGGCTTTTCTATTGATTATTGGGAAGGGTTTGAATAGTTTTGGACTGGATACTTTTTGCTCAAATGTAAATAAAAGCTGAGATTTTTTTTCCCACAATAATTCCTTTTTTACATGTCTTTTGGGAGACACCTATGTCATTTCCCGTCAAAAAATTACTTGCTGGTTGAATAAAAGTAACTTTAAAGAGGAACTCCAGTGAAAATAATGTAATTAAAAAAAGTGCTTCATTTTTACAATAATTATATATAAATGGCTAAGGCTGGTTTCACAGTGGGACGTTACAGGCGCACGTTAGAGCAGCCTGTAACGCAGCCCACCGCACAGTAATGAAAAATCAATGGGGCTGTTCACAGTGCGGACGTTGCGTTACATTGTAACGCTGCGTCACAAGACAACGTACTGCATGCAGTACTTTGGACGCGGCTGAGCCGCGTTAGACTGCTTGCACATGCTCAGTAATGTGGGGGAGGAGCGGAGAGCGGCCAGGCACATGGCTAATTAATATGCACTGCACGTTATGACGTGCAGTGTTTACTTCCTGGAGCAGCCGCTCTGTGCGGCGATTGGCCGGCGGGACCACGTGATGCCGCATGCGCACAAGAGTGCGCATCACAGCATCACTGACGCCAGAGTGAGCTGCACAACGCGGCTCACTCTGACGTCCAGATCCAGCACCACCAGGCGTTCCATTAGGGGGACGTTATGCGACCTTAACGCCCCCTCTAACGCAACGTCCTGGTGTGAAATTAGCCTTAGTCAGTGTTTGCCCATTGTAAAATGTTTTAAATCCCGTCCTCAGAGTTTCTTGTGGGAGGGGTTTCATCAGTCATACAGCGCCCCCTGATGGTCTGTTTGTGAAAAGGAATAGATTTCTCATGTAAAAGGGGGTATGAGCTACTGATTGGGATAAAGTTCAATTCTTGGTCAGGGTTTCTCTTTTTAAGTCAAAATTTGCCAGGTGTATGAATAATTATGGGCAGCACTGTATTAACAGAAACTTTTCTTTTACTGTGTTACCTTTATTAATTACTTTTTGTAAAAAAGCCCTAGGGACTTTATTTGGGCAATAAGTATTAATCAAGGTGTATTGCTGGTTATTGATTGATCCTACAAAAATGATATATCGACCTTGGTTGTCAATAACAGTGGTTTTAACTGTGATGTCTAGGTTTGCGCAGAATGCCATGCAAACTCCTCTCTTTTTCTTGGAGTGGGAGCTATGGAGGATAAGAGGATTTTCTTTACTATTGCAGTCGTGAGTATTTGTAAAATAATGGTTTCTTGTGCAAACCGTACAGTACGATTGCGGCGTTCTAATTCTAGCCACATTTGACGTATTTTAAAGGCACTATTAAGACCTCTTACATTCATAGAGACAATATTAAGTTCCATAAATTATCAGATACAGTTTGTTCTGAGAGAGTATAGCATGGTATTAGTAACCTTTAGTGTATGATACATATCTTTAACCATCAATAGGACATGCAGGTATATCTTATCTTATAGATAAATGAGGACCGTGAAAGGAATAATAATAATAATAATAAAAAAAAACTTAACTAAGAACAATGGAAAAAACATAATAGGAGCAAGCACATATTGATATCATACTAAGCAAGAGTAAAAGTAGAGGTATGATAGGTCGTAAATAGGGTTGAGAGTCTTGTCCATACTCTCACCATATATCTCGGGGGGGCAGACAAATGTATGGGCGGCCATACATTTTTAAACAGCCAGAAAACCAAAAAGAAAAGGGTATACAGTCCCAATTGAAAAACATTCCAGCAGGAGATAGTTCCTAGAAGAGGAAATAACAGGAGATCAGGCTGAAAACCTCAGAGTTTAATCGTTTGCCACTCATGACTGAGGAGGAGGAGCTTGCCTGGAGGATCTTTGCTGTTGTGAAGGGATCTTGATTCCAAGTTTATGGAGAAGAGAGGTGCCCTTTAGTGCAGAGGATATGATGTGTTTGGTTGTTGAATTTGAATATCAACTTCTTTGGGAAACCCCATTTGTAAACAATTTGACGGTCTCAGAGAGCTGAGGTCAACTGGTATAGATCTCGTCTACATTTTTATGTGTGTTGTGAGAGATCCGCTTATAAGTGAATATGATTAAATGGTTCAGGGCTAGAGTTGGGATGTCTTGCAGCGAACATCAGACTTTATTTTACAGGGTAAAACATAAAGCGTACTATGACATCTTTGGGAACAGTATCTGGGAGAAAAGCAGATTTAGGAAGCCTAAGGCCCGGTTCACATTAGCGGCTGCTATCCGGAATCGCCGTGCCGGAGCCGTGCCGGAGCCGGACCGCATGCGGACCGGACGAAACGGACGCACGGCATAGCAATGAAAGTCTATGCGACCGTTCACATGCGTCCGTTTCGTCCGGACCGGAGCCGGACCGGATCCGGACTCCGGCGTCCGTTCCAACATGCGCTATTTTTTGGTCCGGCTGGTCCGGCTGACGTATCCGGACCGGAGCCGGAATGTTGCATCCGGCCAATGGAAACCAATGAGAACCGGAGAGCGCACAACACACTGGCTATAAAAACCGGATGTTATACCACACTTCCTATGCTGACTCTATGGTATGGTGGCCATTTTGGATGGGGACCACATGGCACCAGCGTTCACAGAGTGGAGCAGCAGTGACTTCATGCTGGAGCTCTTTGGCAGCAATATGGAGCAGGATCTGTCTGATAGCGAGGGGGTGAGGCCCTACACATCAGAAGACCTCATCCTACAGGTGCAGCAGGTACCAGCCCTGTGGGACAAGGGGGATGCGGACCACAGCAACATCAAAAAATGCAGAGGCCTGTGGAAAAAAATTGCCAAGCTGTATGTGGAGGACTTTGAGAACTTGAGCAAGAGACAGCAAGGCACAGAGGGTATGTTGACTAGAAGTTTTTTTGGGGGGGGCTTGTGGTTTAAGCTTGTGATGTATTCAACTTTTGCTATGGATTTGTGTCACCCACGTGTTGCCCACCCACCCGTGGCCCACCCACCTGTTCCCCACCCACCTGTACCCCACCTGTGATGTATCCCACCCACCTGTACCCCACCTGTGATGTATCCCACCTGTGATGTATCCCACCCACCTGTACCCCACCTGTGATGTATCCCACCTGTGATGTATCCCACCCACCAGTACCCCACCTGTGATGTATCCCACCCACCTCTACCCCACCTGTGATGTATCCCACCCACCTGTACCCCACCTGTGATGTATCCCACCTGTGATGTATCCCACCCACCAGTACCCCACCTGTGATGTATCCCACCCACCTCTACCCCACCTGTGATGTACCCCACCTGTGATGTATCCCACCTGTGATGTATCCCACCCACCTGTACCCCACCTGTGCTGTATCCCACCCACCTGTGATGTATCACACCCACCTGTACCCCACCTGTGATGTATCCCACCTGTGATGTATCCCACCTGTGGTGTATCCCACCTGTGCTGTATCCCACCCACCTGTGATGTATCACACCCACCTGTACCCCACCTGTGATGTACCCCACCTGTGATGTATCCCACCCACCAGTACCCCACCTGTGATGTATCCCACCCACCTCTACCCCACCTGTGATGTATCCCACCCACCTGTACCCCACCTGTGATGTATCCCACCTGTGATGTATCCCACCCACCAGTACCCCACCTGTGATGTATCCCACCCACCTCTACCCCACCTGTGATGTATCCCACCCACCTCTACCCCACCTGTGATGTATCCCACCCACCTCTACCCCACCTGTGATGTATCCCACCTGTGATGTATCCCACCCACCTGTACCCCACCTGTGATGTATCCCACCCACCTGTACCCCACCTGTGATGTATCCCACCCACCTCTACCCCACCTGTGATGTATCCCACCCACCTCTACCCCACCTGTGATGTATCCCACCCACCTCTACCCCACCTGTGATGTATCCCACCTGTGATGTATCCCACCCACCTGTACCCCACCTGTGATGTATCCCACCCACCTGTACCCCACCTGTGATGTATCCCACCCACCTCTACCCCACCTGTGATGTATCCCACCCACCTCTACCCCACCTGTGATGTATCCCACCTGTGATGTATCCCACCCACCTGTACCCCACCTGTGCTGTATCCCACCCACCTGTGCTGTATCCCACCCACCTGTGATGTATCCCACCCACCTGCGATGTACCCCACCTGTGCACATAAAACATACACAATGACCAATTATTATACATCAATTTATTGTAAAAAATTAATACATTTAAAATCACTCAAACTTGAAACTCCAAAATAAACACATTTCAACAAAACATATTAAAAACCAAACATTCACCCTCGTCCAGGTGGTGTGGTAAAATAAAGTCTCAGTTGGTCCCTGTTCCGCAGTGACACTACCCTTGGCCTGGTTGCATACCTCCGCAGGGGCATTAGTGGAAGCACATTCGGGGGTTCCGGAGTCTCTCTTTCCTCCTGCCGCACAAAGTTGTGGAGGATGCATGCTGCCTTCACCACGACAACTGCGTTGCCCGGTTTCAGCAGCATGGGCGTGTGGAACACCCTCCACTTTGACACCAGGATCCCAAATGTGCACTCCACCATTCTCCTTGCACGGCTCAACCGAGCATTGAAGTGTAGCTGGCTGACATCAAGTCCCCTGTCTGGGTACGGACGCATTACATGGTCGGACAGGGCGAAGGCCTCGTCCCCCACAAACACATAGGGGTAGGCCGGTGCCCTTGTCCCAGGCCAGGGTCTGTCACGGGGGAGACGCAGTCTGCCTTCCTCCATCAGCCGGCAAAGGGTCGTACGCTGGAAAATTCCAGAGTCATTGGAACTACCGTACGACCCCACATCCACGTACACAAACTTGTAGTCCGCATCTGCCACTGCCATTAGAACAATGCTGAAGTATTTTTTATAGTTGAAATAATGGCTGCCACTCCCCACGGGTTTCTGAATCCGGATGTGTTTCCCATCCAGTGCGCCAACACAATTAGGAAACTTGCACTCGGTCCAGAAGCCCTGGGCGATCTCCTCCCATTTCGTGGTGTCCGGCACAGGCATGTATCTGGCCCTCAGTCGCGTCCAAAGGATCCTCGAAGTCCTCACGACGATGCCTGCCACCGTGCTCTTCCCAATACGAAATGTGACATGTAGCGATGTATATGTTTGTCCAGTTGCGATGTACCTACAAGAGAAATAATCGAAATCAATTTTTCATGTCGTTACAGGAGAAAGGTACAAGACAAGGTGGCGCAATATACGGGATGCATATGTGAAATGGCTACGGAAGAAAAAACTTGCCGAACGAAGTGGCAGTGGCGGGGGAAGGCGACAAAAAGACTACCAATTTGCCAAGCAATTGTCTTTCATCAATGCAAGCCTGGAACCTAGACTGTAAGTACCACTACTGTGGGCAGGAACTGAGAGCTCATTTACCATGACTTCGGCCATGTATTGCTATGGCCTCAATTCCCATGGCTAGCGAACTTTTCTCACAAGCTTTATCAAATGTTGGGTAGAAACGGGTGATAAAGTGATTGCTAGTGTTTGCTAGCTCTGTGAATTGACGCCACATGCTGTTTGGCACACCAATAAATATTTTTTTTATCTACAGGACTGAAGACAATTTGGAGCAAGAGGAACCGACCCAGGAGGCACGGTTCAGCAGTGAGGAGAGCTTGGTGGATGATGACGTCGCCGATGTAACCTATTGCCCCGAGGCGAGGAGTAGGAGGAGGGAGTCCTTAATCACATCTCCGTCCTTTGATGATGACTTGGCAGAAGAGAGCTTGGATGTTGAGGTTGCAGGACCGAGTGTGGAAGAAGCTGAACCTCCACAATCGACCGCTATGGAAGCTCCAGGGGAACAAGAACAAAGTGAGGAGCACCGAGAGACTGCAGCACAACCAGCGCGCAGGGCAACCCCGACACAGGCCAGAGGACGGGAAGATGCTGCCACACCACCAGTGAGGACCACCACACCAGTGAGGCGTCGAGGTACCCTCCCCCCAACAAGGAGAGAGACAGAGTCCGAGATGTCCGGGGCTGTCTCCGGACTTCTCGGGATTCTTCAGAGCCACCAAACTCTCATAACCCGGCAGTTGCAAGATGAGGACAGGGGCCATATCATGGAGCAGTACAAGTCCCACATCACTACACTGCAATGTGAGCTCGACGCTGTACATGGGCACTACAGGGACGAGGTTAAAATGATGCATGAGATGCACAGAGGAGAAATCGACCAACTGCGTGCGCAGCATCATCAGTCGGTGGGCCAGCTGCAGAACATGATGCAGCAAATGCATCAACAAAGCAAGGAACTACTGAAATTGCAGGCACACCCGTGTTTTCACACTGTGATGTCTCTAATACCATATTTGGAAAAGGTGCCTTCCCAAAACATGATGGCGTGCCATTCCAATTTGCTGGAGGTGATTAAACAGCACATGGACACGCCATTATTGCAACCACCAATTTTTAGACCCCCACAACCAACAGCGGTGCCCACCTGGCAATCATCACAGATGTACACCGGCTACAGAGGCAGTCAATATGGGCCACCGCTGTCAGGGTCCAGCTCATCCACGACCAGCACCCAAGAGAGTCCAGATTTCCAGGCAGCAACTCCCACCTTTTCTAGTAGTGGTGCCGATACAATTTGAATAAAAAAGTCAAATTGTTCCTGGACATGCTCCTCTGAATACCTCCGATCCTCGGAGGAAGGATACCATCACAGGGCTTTTTAACTTTTGGTTTTGCTGGACTTGAACTTTAGGGCCTGGTGTCCCCGAAATACACTACCTGGGTCACAACCTTGTGCCTGTTGCACTGCACCTGTAGTCCTGCACCTGTGCCTTTGATTCCTCTTGTTCCTTACTTTGTTGATCCTAATCACTAGCACAAGACCCTTGGAGCCATGGGCGAAGGACACCTTGACTGGTCGGTGAGAGGCCTAGCCTTTTCACTGACCTGTGTCCTTCATCCATGGCTCAGAGGGTCATGTGCCAGTGGTTAGGTTTTTGAAGCACTTCAATTTTAGGGCCTGGTGTCCCCGAAAGACACTACCTGGGTCACAACCTTGTGCCTGTTGCACTGCACCTGTAGTCCTGCACCTGTGCCTTTGATTCCTCTTGTTCCTTACTTTGTTGATCCTAATCACTTGCACAAGACCCTTGGAGCCATGGGTGAAGGACACCTTCACTGGTCGGTGAGAGGCCTAGCCTTTTCACTGACCTGTGTCCTTCATCCATGGCTCAGAGGGTCCTGTGCCAGTCGTTAGGTTTTAGAAGCACTAATAATTTAGGGCCTGGTGTCCCCGAAAGACACTACCTGGGTCACAACCTTGTGCCTGTTGCACAGCACCTGTAGTCCTGCACCTGTGCCTTTGATTCCTCTTGTTCCTTACTTTGTTGATCCTAATCACTTGCACAAGACCCTTGGAGCCATGGATGAAGGACACCTTGACTGGTCGATGAGAGGCCTAGCCTTTTCACTGACCTGTGTCCTTCATCCATGGCTCAGAGGGTCATGTGCCAGTGGTTAGGTTTTTGAAGCACTTCAATTTTAGGGCCTGGTGTCCCCGAAAGACACTACCTGGGTCACAACCTTGTGCCTGTTGCACTGCACCTGTAGTCATGCACCTCTGCCATCGGTTCCTCTTGCTCCTCACTTTGTTCTTGTTCCTAACCACTTGCACAAGACCCTTGGAGCCATGGATGAAGGACACCTTGACTGGTCGGTGAGAGGCCTAGCCTTTTCACTGACCTGTGTCCTTCATCCATGGCTCAGAGGGTCATGTGCCAGTGGTTAGGTTTTTGAAGCACTTCAATTTTAGGGCCTGGTGTCCCCGAAAGACACTACCTGGGTCACAACCTTGTGCCTGTTGCACTGCACCTGTAGTCATGCACCTCTGCCATCGGTTCCTCTTGCTCCTCACTTTGTTCTTGTTCCTAACCACTTGCACAAGACCCTTGGAGCCATGGATGAAGGACACCTTGACTGGTCGGTGAGAGGCCTAGCCTTTTCACTGCCCTGTGTCCTTCATCCATGGCTCAGAGGGTCATGTGCCAGTGGTTAGGTTTTTGAAGCACTTCAATTTTAGGGCCTGGTGTCCCCGAAAGACACTACCTGGGTCACAACCTTGTGCCTGTTGCACTGCACCTGTGGTCATGCACCTCTGCCATCGGTTCCTCTTGCTCCTCACTTTGTTCTTGTTCCTAACCACTTGCACAAGACCCTTGGAGCCATGGATGAAGGACACCTTGACTGGTCGGTGAGAGGCCTAGCCTTTTCACTGACCTGTGTCCTTCATCCATGGCTCAGAGGGTCATGTGCCAGTGGTTAGGTTTTTGAAGCACTTCAATTTTAGGGCCTGGTGTCCCCGAAAGACACTACCTGGGTCACAACCTTGTGCCTGTTGCACTGCACCTGTAGTCATGCACCTCTGCCATCGGTTCCTCTTGCTCCTCACTTTGTTCTTGTTCCTAACCACTTGCACAAGACCCTTGGAGCCATGGATGAAGGACACCTTGACTGGTCGGTGAGAGGCCTAGCCTTTTCACTGACCTGTGTCCTTCATCCATGGCTCAGAGGGTCATGTGCCAGTGGTTAGGTTTTTGAAGCACTTCAATTTTAGGGCCTGGTGTCCCCGAAAGACACTACCTGGGTCACAACCTTGTGCCTGTTGCACTGCACCTGTAGTCATGCACCTCTGCCATCGGTTCCTCTTGCTCCTCACTTTGTTCTTGTTCCTAACCACTTGCACAAGACCCTTGGAGCCATGGATGAAGGACACCTTGACTGGTCGGTGAGAGGCCTAGCCTTTTCACTGACCTGTGTCCTTCATCCATGGCTCAGAGGGTCATGTGCCAGTGGTTAGGTTTTTGAAGCACTTCAATTTTAGGGCCTGGTGTCCCCGAAAGACACTTGGGCAGCTATGCCCTACAACTCTTCCAGCACAAAGTTGGTGGTTGGTGTTCCTTAAAACTGACCGGGCTATACCATAGATATGTTATTTTTTTGTCTTCCATGTTGGAAGAATGTTTCCATGTTGGAAAGTGGTTGTTTTTGCAATAAAAAAATTTGTTTTTACATACCTCAGTGTGATGAGTAGTTGTTCTTGTGGTGTGACTGCTCTCCTGAACGTGGTATCCTTCTTCCTAAGGTCATCCTTCACCATCTCCAAAAGGGTATCAAACCTGTCAGGAGATGTAAAGGAAGAAGCTGTAAAGTATGTTGTGGGACAAGGTGTTGGGTGGAGGATGGGGGAGGTGTGTTTACAGAGGTTTGGGAGTGTTGTGGAGGGTGGGGGTGTAGTGTATAGCTAGGTATACAGGGGTGTGGGGGTCAGGGTGGTGTGTTTAGCTAGGTATACAGGGGTGAGGTGTTGTGGGGGTGAGGGTGGGGTGTTTAGGAATGGTGGGGGTTGGTGTATTTAGGCCTATATACTTACAGGGGAATAGACATCCGAGTGTAGCTGTAGAACTTCTGTGGGTGTCGTCTGAGGTCCCGGTAGAGGGCCTGGAACTCTCCCTTCCTCTGCCTCCTGGCTAGTAGAGGGTGCACCCACCATCTCCTGCGAGGAGCACGCCTTCTCCCCACATAGTAGTAGGTAAACAACAGGAAGGAGAGAATTCCCAGGTAATAAGCGTAAAAAATGACTGGATCCATGGTCCCAACTGCTGTCTCTGTATCCAAGGATGGTCTCCACACGTCCAGCTGTCTCCAACAATGACCCCAGAGCTTCTGCTGACCTCCCAGAACCCCAGGTATTTATACAGGTTGTTATCTCTTTAAGAATCCGGATCCGGACCGCAACCGTGTTCATACCGCACGTAAACCGTATGCAACCGGACCGGATCCGGACCGGATCCGGACAGGAACCGTACGGTTCAGGTCCGATCCGGCTCCGGTGCGGTCCGGACATCCGGTGCGGTTTTTGCAAAACCGCAAGTGTGAACGGGGCCTAATGCAGCAAAATAGAGGCGCCCCGCAAGGACACACAAGAAGTCCTCTTCCTTTTTCCTTAGAGCAATAACCTTTGCAGCCGTGTTAGGGTAGGACCCTCTCTCCTCCACAGATCCAATATCACGTTCAACCACAGCGCCAGGGATTACGTTGTCAAACAGGAACTCCAATCCACCTCCAGAGGCCCCTTCTGTACTTTGGGTGCTGTGTTGTGTGCTCCAAGCAACCCAGTATAAGACAGAAAAAGGAGAAGGGTGCTTTCAGTGGATATTATTTCAGGCAACATTTATTAGAAATAGTAAAATGGATAAAACTGAAAATTCACTCACATCATGAGGGTCCCACACCAGTTAGGACCCTCTCCGGCTAGATCGCTTCCCACCCCTGTGGTACTCGGCAACAATTTTTTCGATCAGAGATGCATAGCCCGCTCTCATCCCGACTAGTTTCGGCCTCTCGCCGTCATCAGGAGAAAAATATAGATAAAAATTAATAAGAACAAAGTTAATTAAAACTAATTAAAACAATATATCACATGTATAGGTCCATATTACTCCCACAAGGCCATCTAGTGGTCATAGCACTAATTTCTATAGAGAAAACATACCCATTTACATAAATGGTCTTTTGTCACCATCTAGTGGCTTAAACAGATATTGCACTCAGAATTATAAAATACACATATTGCACTTGTTACTATCTGAAATATAAATCCATATACATAAAATTATGATATCCTAGAATTGTACAAATATGCTTAGATCCTACCTGAAGACAGTCCATTTCTCTCATGAATTATGTTTTAATTAGTTTTGATTAACTTTGTTCTTATTAATTTTTATCTATTTCTTATGTATCCTTATCTGGGATTATATATATTTATATAAATGTTACATAGTGCTGTAGTTTAGAACATGTCCCCAATTAAGTTCCATCATATGGCTTAGTAAGATGATATTTGAGCTGCACTCGATGTGCATGCGTAATACGAGACGCATGACCTGACGGCATGCGTAGTGCTGCGGCGCGACTTCTTTGTTCTGCTGCGCACCGGTCATTTTCCGCATGGTGGAACGCGTAATGCGTTCCAATAACGTCACAGGAACCAGTATGGCCGCCGACTGGAAGTAGTTCACTTCCTGGCCGGCGCTCGGTGTGGCGAGATGGAACTTGCTTGGGAGGAGGTAATTACTTACTCTTTTGTGTGTATATATATATATGCTTTGTAGCCCGCCCGGCGCCCGCTCTCGTATCACATGATACAAATATCAGAGTAGTAGCTAATATGGCCCCCAATTGGCTGCCAATTGGGGGCCATATTAGCTACTACTCTGATATTTGTATCATGTGATCTTTAATATGTCTTTATTATTTTAGCACGTTTTGGCACTCTAGCACTTTATTAATGTTCACTCCTGACGAAGTTTCTAATTTTAAAGAAACGAAACATGTAGGGTTTTGGGTGTAGGGGTATAATAAGTTCCTATTGGGAAATTGGCAGGCCTGTCAAATTGACTACGAATATGTTGTCCGCCAACCCAATCTGGTCACACGTTCATTATGAGTAGTCTCTGGATATAATCTATTTTAGAGGTATAAATTAAAAGCTACGTTTTATTCTTATTTTTCCTCCTAAAAGGTATTTACTTGTGAATATTGTAAAATCAGGTGTGTTATTATACTGGGTTGCTTGGAGCACACAACACAGCACCCAAAGTACAGGAGGGGCCTCTGGAGGTGGATTGGAGTACCTGTTTGACAACGTAATCCCTGGCGCTGTGGTTGAACGTGATATTAGATTTAGGAAGCCTGTAAGCTCTATCAATGGTGAGTTCTTTGTCAGAGATTGTAGGTAGGGCTGCTTTGGTAATGTTCATCAGGTATTTTTTGAGATCACTTGTGGAAACTTGTTCAGGTATTTCCCTAAACTTTATGTTGTTGCAGCGACAGCGATCTTCTAAGTCAGAAGATTTGTTTTACTTCCACAGGATTTATTCAGCTTGTGAAATGATTTGCCACATTGATTCATTTATTGTCTTCAGTAGTCATGAGGGCAAATCTTTGCTCAGCAATGTCTATTTTCTCACCCAAGTCAGAAATATCATGTTGTATGAGCTTGTTCATATTAGCAATGTCCAGCAGAAGTGTGGACTTAAAAGAGATGATAATCTCTTTGATACAGCTCTGTGTGGCATGATGGTCTGAAGCAGGGAATTCTTCAATATCTGCAGAGGGAGCATTACACTCATCAGTGGGCTTTGAGATAGAGCCTACCTTACTGGCGTCTGCTGGAGGAGCTGTGCGGGGCTTTGCCTTCACAGGGCTTCATGTGGAGGGAGATCCTTCTGGGGATGAAGAGTAGCCGTCTGTGTGTCGATCTGGGTCATCAGGGGCTGCACACCACGGCTGATTGAGGAGCCTTCGGGAGCCTCGTGGTCTGTTGCTGCTGGGAGGAGGGAGACAAGCATGCGACTGTCTCTGAAATAGTCTGTTAATTTCTGTAACTGCTGGCTGCGCTTCTTCCTCTTCTTAGAGGGATCAGTCTCTAGGCTCATGTCCTCCATGTCAGAGGCTGAAGGAAGCAGTCGTGACAGTGTAAGGAGATTGTACTTTACACAAGATATAAACTGCACCACATTGCCTAAGATGAAGGCCATGCTAAAACCTAAGGGTATATGATTAAAAATATTAAATAAAATGTGGTGGTAAAATAACCAAAGTTGTTTCAGCTGCCTGTGTTTCAAGCACAAGCCACAGCAAGCCACAGATTGAGCAAGCTCAGAGACTGAGTCCTGAAACTGACCAAATAGCCTCTGTTTCAGCTAATTCCCCCCCCCCCCCCCCCCCCCAGCTGATCCCCTGTCTGCTAATCAAACCGGATGTAAAAAAAAGGGAAACCTATTCATTTCTAAACTGACACTTGCTGCTCTAGATATCAGATAAGAGGCAAAACACAATTTACCAGATATTACAACAGTAACACACAATTTACCTACAGCAATATATATTGAAGTGCTCACAGCTCACCAGAAGTGAGGGCTAGTTTCACTGTTTTGCTGTTGTGATATCTGGTGAATTGTGTTTTGTTTTGAAGTGAAACCAGCCCTCCACCAGAATAACGGCTTCAGCCTACACTTCTTGATTAATTTATCACTTATATACTTATTTATCACTTATATACGCTATTATATACTCTATAACTTTGTTACAGCTAATCCCTCCCCTAGATAATCCTTTGTCTGCTATTGAAACAGAAGGGTGGGGGGGGGGGGGGGGGTAATTATGTTTAAAAATTGACACTTGCTGCTCAAGATATCAGATACAAGACAAAACACAATTCACCAGATATCACAACAGCAAAACACAATTTACCAACAACAATATATATTCAAGTGCTCACAGCTCAACAGAAGTGAAGTGAAACCAGCCCTCCAACAGAATAATTGCACATAACAATATCAAAAGAGAACAATAATAACATTTATGATGAGGTGTATTGTGCAAGGTACTGGACCAGCACTAGCAGTGTCACACCAGTGTCCACCAGCTACAGTCATTGCACTGGACAGTTACTGGATGCAGACAACTGCAACATAACACTATCAAAAGAGAACAGAAATTACACTAAGAAGAGTATTGTGCAAGGTACTGCAGTAGCAGCAGTGTGCACAGTGCACACCTGTATCAGACAGTGCACTGTGGACAGGCAGACACACAGAACTGCAATATCACAATAGCAAGAAAACCTATTACCAGCCCTTAGAAGGGCTCTTCGGGTGCTCAGGATGCTGAACAAACAGCAAGAAACTCAGTGGGGACACACAACAGAGGCTTAACTAATGCTCTCCCTATCTGCAGTATAGCTCTCTCCCTGCTCTCACTCACAGCAACTACATGTAGACTGTAAAATGGCTGCCATTTAGGCGTTTTTAAGGGGAGGGGTCTGGAAGTGAGTGCCAGCTGATTGGCTGCCATGGTCCTGCTGACTCAGGAGTGAGGTGGTCATGGCTCCATGATGATGTATAGGGGGCCGGGTCGAACACGCTATTATTATTATTATTTAGTATTTATATAGCGCCGACATATTACGCAGCGCTGTACAGTGTATATTTATTGTCTTGTCACTAACTGTCCCTCAAAGGAGCTCACAATCTAATCCCTACCATTGTCATATGTCTATATTATGTAGTGTAAGTACTGTAGTCTAGGGCCATTTTTTTTTTTTTTTAGGGGGAGCCAATTAACTTATCTGTATGTTTTTGGAATGTGGGAGAAAACTGGAGTGCCCAGAGGAAACCCACACAGACACGGAGAGAACATACAAGCTCTTTGCAGATAGTGCCCTGGCTGGGATGCGAACCGGGGACCCAGCGCTGCAAGGCAAGAGAGCTAACCACTACGCCACCGTGCTGCCCAATTCTATGAATTCGCCTGATGGGGCGGGCACAAACACCCGTTCTTTGCTGTGAACCACTGGCGTAACAATAGGGGATGTGACCCCTGCCATCGCGGGGAGGCTCCCCTAGGGCCCGCTCAGGGACTTTTGGGAGGCAGGAGGGGTCGCAACATAAGAGGAGAGTGTGTCAGATCAGTGGGGAGGGGGGAAATCCCCCCCCCCCACCTCGGGCTCTCCTCTCAGCGCTCCCCCTCCTGCAATCATCGTTGGCAGCGAACAGGCAGCAGCGGCGGTGGCGGCAGGATGACTCATTACCTCCTTCTCGCTGGAGCTCTTCCGTTCTCTAAGTGCTTCATTCAACTTCCTGTGTAAACAGGAAGTTGCACTTAGAGAACGGAAGAGCTCCAGCGAGAAGGAGGTAATGAGTCATACTGCCGCTGCTGCCACGAACACCACCAGTTATTGCAGGAGGGGGAGCGCTGAGAGGAGAGCGTGAGGTGAGGGAGGGGGGGGATTTCCCCCCTCCCCACTGATTTGCCACACTCTCCTCTTATGCTGCGACCCCTCCTGCCCCCCCAAAAGTCCCTGAGCGGGCCCTAAAGGGGGGACGGGGGGGGGGGGGCGGATTATTTTTTTTTTTTGCAGGGGGGCCTGGGGATTTCTAGGTACGCCCCTGCTGTGAACTATTCGCTAGTTCAGGCCATCTCTAGGGCCCGGGCAGAGGACAGTATGGGAAGCCTCTCCTTAGGTAAGTATGTGTTTTTGAACCTGAGCCTTGGCTCTGGTTCTTCTCTTCAAGGGATTCAGGCTTTTGGGAAGGAAGGGTTGCTGTGACAAAAACGGCTGGATTACATCTGCTGCTGTTCAGATCTGCTCTAAATGACTAAGCGAAGGCCTAGCAGGTTTGCTCTAACTGTTATTGTCATATGTACTTGCACATTGTACTTGTCTATTTTGCACATCTGTGTATGTCTGTCTTGTGTACTTTGCCTATGCCATGTGTACCACAAATATTTCCGGGTACGAAACCTGCCGTACTTGGTGATTAAAAGGGTTTCTGATTCTGGAGGAGCAAAGACGTAGAATGAAAGCGCGTGTGTGTGTACTGGTTGAACTCGATGGACATATGTCTTTTTTCAACCAAAATAACTATGTAACTGTGTGTGTGTGTGTGTGTGTGTGTGTGTGTGTGTGTGTGTGTGTGTGTGTGTGTGTGTGTGTGTGTGGGGGGGGTGAGGGGGGGGGGGGAGTAACATATAACAGGAAGCTTCAAAGGGTACCTCCTGCAGGGGATGAATAAAGTTGGTGCCTGGGGAAAACAATAAGTGCATGAGCGAACTGTTTTGAAAATGTGTAGATTAAAGGGAACCTGAAGCAAGAAGTGTATAGCGGCTGCCATATTTATTTCCTTTTAAGCAATACTACTTGCCTGGCATCCTGCTAATCTATTTGGCTGAATCACACCAGATTCAAGCATGCAGTTAATCCAGTCAGACACATTTGATCTTCTGTATGCTTGTTCAAAGTCTATTGCTAAAAGTATTATAGGCAGTGGATCAGCAGGATAGCCAGGAAGCTGGTATTGCTGTAAAGGAAATACATTTGGCAGCCTCCATATACCTCTCACTTTAGGTTCCTTTTAATCCTACTAGAGGAAGGGGGTGTGATTTTGTGTAGGGTGCAGTCTTGTTGAGGGGCGGAGTTAAGGGTGCCAGAACTTCTCTTGCCTATAGGCTCCTGAGGCATAAATCCGCTCTGGCTTTGGATTAAATAAAACACAGGCTTCCACTGCCTCATTTAGTAGTTCCTTATATTGGGTGGCATTCCTGTCAACAGCAGGGACCCTCTGAAACCACACCTGATTAGATAGAATGTGCATGTACATTATTTTGGAAGGTTTGATTACACGCTGGGGTTTTTATGTACTTTTGACATTTTTATGATTTTATAGCATGGATTTTTAAGCATTGTTTTTATAATATATATTTTTCAGTCTCCACATTAATAACCCACATTATTTTTTTCTTTCTTTTAGGCCTCTTTCCCACCAGGACGTTGCGTTTTAGGGGACGTTATGGTCGCATAACGTGGCCCTAACGCAACGCCAGGTGATGTTGGAGGTGGACGCCAGAGTGAGCCGCGTTGTGCGGCTGTTGGTGCGCCTTTTTTGTCTCATACCTTGCGGGGACCACGTGATCGGAACACTCCGCATCACGTGGTCCAGCCAGTAAATCAGCGGTCGCTCCAGGAAGAAAACACAGCAGAAGTGATGGGAAGTCTGGCTCTTTTCAATGAATCGATTCATTGAAATGAGCCGGACTTCCTATCTCTACTGTTCAGAATCGATTCAGAGCAGCAGGACTGAACCTAGTGATGGGAAGTCTGGCTCTTTTCAATTAATCGATTAAATGAATCGAGCCGAACTTCCCATCACTACACGGCAGTGCAGTGAATATTAATTAGCCATGTGGCTAACAATAGTGCACTCTCCCCTCCTCCTCAAAATAAAAAAAACCCCACAATACTGAGCATGTGCAAATAATCTAACGTAGAACGCACAGCATGCTGCACCTTTAAATAATGTGCAGCGTTACAATGTAACGCAACGTGGGCACTGTGAACAGCCCATTGATTTTTCATTACTGTGAGTTGGGCGGCGTTACAGGCTGCACTAACGTGCGCCTGTAACGTCTTACTGTGAAAGCAGCCTTAAAGAGACTCTGAAGTCTCCTAAAAATGAGGTTTTTACTTTAAAAACCTCTTTAACATCATTGCCCCTATTAAAACGCTGCATTCCTGCGGCTGAATAAGGAATAAATCACCCCAAACTCCCCTGGCAAAATCCACAACTTTCTTGGTCATGGATTTTGCTGCCCTAAGGAGGCAGAGCTTCGGGCTGTAGCTCTGCCTCCATACTAGTCAATCAGCACTGATCTCCGCCTCTCCCCCACCCCTCTCAGTGAAAGAAGACTGAGAGGGGCGGGGATAGGTGGCGATCCGTGGTGATGGACGCGTGTAGAGGCAGAGCTGCAGCCTAAAGCTCTGCCTCTTCACAGAAGGAGCCCCGCAATGTGCCCCAGACAGTTTGGGGTGATTGATTGCTTTTTCAGCTGTGGAGATGCAGCGTTTTAATAGGGGCAATTATGTTACCTCATTTTTAGGACACTTCAGATTCTCTTTAACTACTGTACTTTTGTTATTGGTTATATCTATTTATATAGTGTTCCTGTTATTTTTGACATCCTTGAAGCCCTTCCAGTGTTCCTTATTTGTCATTAGAAATATGTTTTGCTTGTATTAATGTAAACATTTTTTTTGTTTGTGTTGTTTTTATCTGCAGGGATTTTCTTGCTTTGAATGTCTATGTAGCTCTTTGCTACTATAAGCTTGATTATTATGATGTGTCGCAGGAGGTTCTTGCAGTATATCTGCAGCAGGTTCCTGATAGCACCATTGCCTTTAACCTGAAAGCTTGTAATCATTTTCGTCTCTACAATGGGAAAGCAGCAGAAGTAAGTATATGCAATTTTGTTTTTGTTTTTTTACAAATAATAATAATAAATATTAAAGTTTTTTTCTGGACTGTGGCCTCGATTCATCAAGCATTACCGCATTTGGTAATGCTGAAAACAGCTGAGTTAACGGAGCATTTAGGAAAATGTCAATTCATCAAGGCTATTACCATATGAAAACCGGAAATTACTGAGCACTGAGGTAAATTACTGACTTGTTTGGTAAATACCTCAACAAGTCAGTAAATGTCAATTCATCAAGGTTACAACATGCGGTAAAGCCAAGTTTCATGTTCAATATTTACCAGCAAAAACCAGCTTTGAATGCCATCGATGTAGATATCCCAATGATTGACAGGAGCAGAAAGCCCATAGAAACAGCCCGACTCCTGCAAGTCTGGATGATCACATCTGATAGAACCTGCAGGCTTCTCCGGCATGTCTAGCTTTCCTACCCACCAGACAGAGCAGAGAGATTACGGAACAAAAGAGGCTTCCCCTGCAGACATTAGAGGGTTTAACCTCTTAGGTTCCTGTTTGAAGATGCAGAGTAGCTAGTGGGCACATTACCTAAGGATGGCATGTGTACTGTCTCCTGAAACTTCATCTAAGCTGTGGCAACTAAATAAAATGTTTAGAAAGACCAAGACCGATTCAAAGCAAGCAGAGGCAGTATAACAAACATGCACTTCTAAAGGGATGTGGGGATGCCCCTTACTATTGTAATGCTGTCTCTGCATGAACAGCTTGTAATAACAGAGACAACTCACACTGCTCTGCTGTTACTTTGTGAATGAGCTCCGGTAAATTACCAAACTTCTACCACACCTGTGAAAATATTGATGACTTAGTCAAAAATGCCAAATGTGGTATTTTAACAACTTTTTTTTTTTTTTAAATCAAACAGCCTTTGATGAATCGAGGCCTATTTTGTCTAATTCAGAGAGAGGCTGTTATTTGATTTACCACCTGTAGAGAAAATGTATTTAATGCAATAAAATGCTGATCTTCTTATTAACCTATAAAACGATTACCTTTCTTCACAACGGTTGTTTTAATTCAAATGGTTGCAAGTGATTAAGGCTACTTTCACACCAAGACGTTTTAGGGGACGTTATGGTCGCATAACGTGCCCCTAACGCAACGTATGGTGGTGTTGAAGTTGGACGTCAGATTGAGCTGCGTTATGCAGCTCTCAAAGCAGCCGCTCCAGGTTAGTGATAGGAAGTCTGTATCTTTTTAAGGATTCGGATCATTTGAATTGGATCATTGAAAAGATCCGGATCTTTGAACCGAATCAATTGAATCATTTTACTAGGGAAGCAAACTGGGTGAAATGACTAGCAGGACAGGACTTTCCCTGCACTGTACATTCTGCATGTTCCTGTTTCTTCCAGACAGACATCCACTGTGAACCGAATCTTTCATTGTGATGATCCGGATGATTCGACTCACAAAAAAGATCCGGATCAAATGAACGATTCGTTCATGATCTGGACAACACTACAGTCCTACCACGAGTCTCCACAATGCAGTGAATATTAATTAGCCATGTGGCTGGCCGCGGAGGAGGAGGGGAGACCTCCTCCTCCTCCAACATTACTGAGCATGTGCAAGCAGTCTAACGCTGCTTAGCCCAGTATAACGTACAGCATGCAGCACTTTGTTTAAACGTGCTGCGTTACTATCTAACGCAACGTGGGCACTGTGAACAGCACAATTGATTTTACAGTGCTGTGAGTTAGGCTGCGTTACTGGCTGCTGTAACGTGGGACTTTAACGTCCCACTGTGAAACCAGCCTAAAGCTAATGTAACTTTGTAGGAATGCAAGAACAGCATGATCAGCCACTTAGGTTCATTTCTTCATTGTACTGTATAGTCACTGTGCTGTAAGAACTTTGCTCTCCTTCTGATTTTTTCTCCAAGCTGTTAGTCATCTTCTCTGACAGCTGTCTTAAAGGCGTCAATTCACCAGAGGAGAGTTACCGTAGTAAGTGATAAAAGGTTGGTATTTTACCAAATGCGGTATTTTACATTTTTTTTGCAATTCACCACTGTGTGAGGATAGTTAGTGGAGTGTTCGGTAGCAGGTGGGAATGGAGCGATATGGATGCGGAAAATGAAAGGAAACGGTTGGTAGTTATGTGGTGTTAATGATTTGCATGCGATACTTTGCCGCTCTGGATGCTGGGAGTAAAGGATTGTGGGTAGGAGAGAGGAGGTTATTACCAGCACGTGACCGCAGAGCAGGGCCGGGCCGAGGCATAAGCTGGAGAGGCTTGAGCCTCAGGGCGCAGTGTAGGAGGGGACGCAGAATTCATTCAGCTTTCATTCCTAATTGTGTTTGAAGCAGAGAGAAATAAGAAAAGGGGATACATGGCAGTGACTGCAAGCCAGATAACTAGATATTAAGGTGTTGGGGAGGTTGTGGGCCCTGTGGCGCCTCTTAGTCTAATAGCAATCAGTGTTTGATGGCTTGGGTGGCAGGGATGGAGGGGCGCACTTTGGTGTCTCAGCCTTGGGTGCTGGAGGACCTTGTCCCGGGTCTGCCGCAGAGGGTTTCTCTCCCTGTTTTTTGACCCCCTCCTTACATTACAAATCCCTCCCTCCATTCTGCATATTAAGCAACATGAAGCATTTACAATATTAAGTGGATGGGTGAGGTATTTGGATACATTTTTGTGCTCCATCCTGATGAAAAATGTATCCAGATTCCTCCTTCATTTCACCCATCCACTTAATATTATAAATATTGCTTAATGCTTAAAGGGGTTCTTTCGCGAATGATGAAAAAAATGAAAAGTGGTTTATGCATAAACTATTAAACATCCTTCTAAAATAGTGTAAAAACTTTTTCAAAAAAATGAATGGTTTCCTCAATACAACATGTAATGTAAATAGTGACCGATGACGGGCTGGGAAGCTAATCCATTTGATAGGGGTGGTTTTTTTTACTTGCATTTCTCAAACAGAACTCCTGCCTAGCTAGTTTTCTGTTGTGTAAACCACTGCCATTAGGAGTTGCAGTTAAAGCTGTTATAATAACTGCCGACCTCAGGCTGAGCTCCTCGGCAGTTATTTATTGTAGTTTCACAGACACAGGACCCAGCAAAGAGTATCGTGGCTGTTGCTACTCATGAGTCAGGGCTCTTTCGCTATTGGCTGGCTGCAATTGATCAGACTTTCAGGCTCCCTCTACAGGCCTTGCGTGCTTGCAGATTCCTCTTGTGTGACTGCTGTATTGGCTACAGTGACTTGAGCAATCACAATGTCTGCATGGAATGGTAAGGAGATCACAGCACAGATAGTGATCTCCCTGCAGCAGAGATAACACAAAGCTCAGCATGCAGTCTCTGCCTGACCTGAAGACTTGAGGGCCTGCAGTGGCATGTGCTTATTCTGGCCAGGCCTGTCTCAATCCCACTCCCCCTCTGATAAAGATGGAATAGTGAGAGGGCTGCTGAAGATAAAGCAATGTGTGAGAAGAGGGCTGGAGGCGATTTGCTATCTGCTACACAGTGGTTGGCAGAAGTCAGTAAGGGTCGGTTCACATTTGCATTTTGGGCCAAACCGGATCTGGTGAGTGGATCCGGGGTCCACATCACCGGATCCGGATGGCCCGCGGAGTGGCCATTCACATTGTGAAAACGGATCTGATCAATGATTGATCGGATCCGTTTTCACTGAGCAAATACATACCTTATCTTGAGCAGCAGCCGGCGGTAGAGGGTTCCTCTCCTTCCACTATAATTACACAGCGCGTCATGTGACTAGTCACATGACGCGTCATGTAGTCACATGACCCGGAAGAAGACGGAAGCTTCTACCACCGGCTGCTGCGCAAGACTAGGTATGTGTAAAGAATCCCTAGCCCACCCGCCCGGCTACTGCACCCTCCCGTCGCTCAGGTTCCCATCGGCACATGCCCCCATCCCCCGTGGAACGGTCCGCTTCTTCACTAGTGTGAAGAAACTTTCCGTTTCCCATTGCCCGCAATGCTGCTGCATTTTTTTTCCGACTACGTTCCGCAGGGCAGAATGGTCTGGAAAATTAGGGCCTGCTGCAATTTTGGGGGCCGGAATGTACGGAACGTATCTGCACCAATGGACAGATGTGAATGGATCCATAGGTTAACATTGGATCCATTCACATCCATCTGTTTGTACAGTATACGTTCCGCTTACATTGCGGAAAAAAACGCTAATGTGAACCAGCCCTAAAACTCTCCAGCCAGGTTTCCAGAAACAGCAGGGATGTGTCTGGCAGCTTGTAAGGTGTACACACACTCTACAAACACACTACATATACACACTCTATACAAACATACGCTCACTTACTCACTCACTCTCTGTTAGGTCCTATGTGCTTGACACACAGTAAAGCTACGCACACACATGCAGTAACCATTATCATGTGTGTACAGAGGCTAATGATGGATATTGCTGATGCCCGAGCATTACCAATCACAATGCTATCCCCCCATCCCCCCAGCAACTGATTGGAGCCACTCAATCGTTCACAAACACTGTCCTTCTGCCCCCCTCCATAGCAACAAAACACATCGCTAGCCTCAAGGCTCAGGATGTGTCTTTACAGCATCAATGCCCAAATTGACGCCCGAAGGATTGTTTCCCAATCCCCAAAGGGAGAAAATTCTTGCATGTGTGTACTTAACTAAAGGGAGAGTCACACTTTTATTAACGTTGTGCATTTACTGCACATTTTAATGTACACGTCGTCCACCATACATTGCCTGTACCTGTTGGTAGTTTATGGGGATTGTATATGCTGTGCAATTTTATGTATCGGGGAGTTTTATAATTATATAATCACTATAATCGATTAGAAATGATCGACCGTGCACACTAATGAACAAAACAGTGCAGGCTGATCAAATTAATGGGATTGATCAGAAAAATATATCAATCCCACTATTCTGATCAGATTGGCCAGTGCGTTTTTGTTTGCTAGTGTGCATGATCAAGCATAGCAGCAATCAGAAACAATCAATTTTCCACCAGATTGGATAGTTATAGGCAACTATTAGGCAGAGGAGATGGTAGGTTAGTGATGGGAAAAGGAGAGGGAAGATTAGTGTAAAGGTGGCCATTAATGGTACAATTTTTTTCATCAGATGCGATCTTGGATGTTTTTAAGATCAAATTGTAAAACGATTCTATCGTCCATTAGACCAGAAAATGTTGTCGATCCGAATGTTGGATTTTATGATCGAATTGGAAGAGAGAAAATGCCCTAATCAACCTGTTCATGAGAACAATTGATAATTACCTTTCAATTACTTTTGATTGTAAAAATTGCATCGAAAGATCGCATCTGATGAAAACACGGTACCATTAACCTCCCTGGCGGTAAGCCCGTGCTGAGCACGGGCTATGCCGCCGGGAGGCACCGCTCAGGCCCCGCTGGGCCGATTTGCATAATTTTTTTTTTTTGCTGCACGCAGCCAGCACTTTGCTAGCTGCGTGCAGTGCCCGATCGCCGCCGCTACCCGCCGATCCGCCGCTATACGCGTCGCCGCAGCCGCCCCCCCCCCCCCCCTAGACCCCGTGCGCTGCCTGGCCAATCAGTGCCAGGCAGCGCCGTGGGGTGGATCGGAGTCCCCTTTGACGTCACGACGTCGAGGACGTCGGTGACGTCATCCCGCCCCGTCGCCATGGCCATTCTTTGAACGGGATCTCCTGATCTCCGATCGCCGGCGGCGATCGGAGGGGCTGGGGGGATGCCGCTCAGCAGCGGCTATCATGTAGCGAGACCTCGTCTCGCTACATGAAATTTTTTTTTTTTTTTAAACGTATTTGCTGCCCCCTGGCGGATTTTGACAAACCGCCAGGAGGGTTAATGGAAACCTTTAGACAGAAGGGGGGGGGGGTTAGTATTAGGCAGATGACAGGGGCGGGAGTTAGTGTTAGGCAGAGGAGAGGGGTGGGAGTTAGGCAGAGGAAGGGGTGAGATTAATGTAAGAGCTAGTTCACTCTAACGGGAAGGTTGCTGATCACTGGCAATTAGCCAGCGGTCATCAAAGCTCTAGTACAATGTACTATAAACCCTATGACATTGATCCCACTGCAGCATGCAGAATTTTCTGAGGGATTACACATGAAGGAAATCTGCAAAATCGCACTATATCGGTAGTTTTAAAAACCTGTTTGGAAAATTGGTTTGCAAAATTGCAATTGATTGTGATAATTTATCTAGGCAGGGGCAGAAGTAGCTACCCAATATTATTTGGTAAGGGTGATCATTCAAGGCTTCCTAATACTGCTATCTGGGGCAACCACAGGATACCCTGTACTGCAAACTGGGAGGCTGGAGGCACATCTGGTTACCTAATAGTGATATCCAGGGGCACATGACTACTTTCATATTTTATCTGGTGGCTCATGGCTACCTAGCTGTTGTATCTGGAGGAACATGGCTACTTAATTTTTGTATAAAGGAGACACATGACCTGGCTATTTTTTTTTCTTAGGGCAAATGGCTACTTAAATATTGTATTTAGTGGTATAATGTCTATTCAATTCTGGTATAGGAGACCACATCGCTTTCCAGTATTGGTAATGTCGCCTAGAGTTAAAAGACAGATTGCCTTTGCGGCAGTATGATGAATTGTGGGCTTCCACTTCTCATTGGACTGAAATCTTCTTACTTGTCTGAGCACCCTTTTAACCGATAAACTGGGAGGCTGTGGTGAGGCCCAAATTCATTGCTCTGTATGGTGTTAATCCAGCTCTGGAAGATCCTAGCTGCACGCAGCCAGCCACCACATCATCCTTCCAAGCAGAGAAGGAGCAGGGAGACACAGAGAGAATGGAGGAGAGGGGGTCACCGCCTGGATACAACTGGAGTTGGCAGAAGAGGTTGTGGGAGGGGGGGGGGGGCATGCTTCAAAAGCAACTAAATTAATCTAAAATGTGATGCTTATTAGTGCTTTCATTTTGTATTTTCTACCCAAACCAAAAACCTACCCACCCCCTGTAACTAATATCAAGCACTCTCCCCCTCCCCCCCCCCCCCCCCCCCCTGCCAATCTGTGAAAGCGTAGTGTTTTCCAAAGGGATATTGCCTCACAGTCCAGCTCTGTGGCCTAATCACATAATATTATTTTTTGAGGTAAAGAATAGTCTTGTGTATCCTATATGAGAAAGTGTGTGTGTGTGTACATAAATGGGGCTACCATGACCTGAAAAGGCCTCTAGGATTTGTTTTCCCCCCAGGCCAAATGGTCCCAGTCCTCCCCTGAGTGTGCCCCCCTTATCTTGTTTTAGAACTAGAGTTCATTGTTACACAGTCATGTGCGTCATGCCATCTGCTTTTAGCTGCAAGGAGAAGGTTTTTAGAGGCTTGTTTCTGTTTTAGTAATAGTGACCTGACAAGGTAAATTTTATGTCAATTATATATATTTTTTTAAATTTATATAAATTGCAATACATTTTTAAATAGATGGTTCTATATATACACATAAATATATAAATATGTATATATTTATATATAGTTATGTATATATGAATGTACATGTGCCGGAACGTGGGTTGTCGCGAACATGTGCATGCATGTGAGTATTGCAAGAGGGTGTGTTGAATGGGAGGGTGCGTAAGGCACGCTTTGCGGGGTTGGGGGTAGGGGGGGGGGACTGGTGTGGGATGATGTGTATGCTAAAGCCTAGTGCCTGTTTATTAAAGGAAACATCAAGCAAAATTAACTCCCCATGATATACTTACCAGGGGCTTCCTCCAGCCCCTTGAAGCCGACATGCCCCACGCCGCATCTCCAAACGCAGCTGCCACTGCCATGTGCAAAGGCCAACCTCCTCTACTGCACCTGCGTGAGCTCCGCTGTCAGTCAAGTCCACGTTGTCCACAGTGTACTGCGTAGGTGCAGTAGTTCTGTGCCTGTGCAGTACGCTGCATACAACATGGACTTAATTGACAGCAGCGCTTAAAGGGAACCAGAGAGGAACGGGGGGTGAAAAAAGAAACAGATTTTATACATACCGGGGGCTTCTTCCAGCCCCATAAGTCTGAATCGCTCCCACGCCGCCATCCTCAGCTTCCTGGATCCGCCGGTACCGGACCCGTCACTTCCGGCGGACGCGGCCAATTGTCCGCATCACAGGGGCTCCCTCCATACATGTACGCATGCGGCTGCGCAGTTAACAGCCACATGCGTATCTGTATGGGGAGAGCACCCTGTGATGCGGAGAATTGGCCGCATCCGCCGGCCGACTTGCCGACTCGCGGCAATGACGGGACCCGGTGGCGGCTGATGCAGGCAGCGGAGGAGTGCGACGTGGGAGCGATCCGTGCGTATGGGGCTGGAGGAAGCCCCAGGTATGTATATTGCATCCTCTCTGGTTCCCTTTAACACAGGCGCAGTAAGGATGACCTCCCGTTCGGCCTGGTAGCTGCGATCGGAGATGCGGCGTGGGACATGTCAGCTTCAAGGGGCTGGAGGAAGCCCCTGGTAAGTATATCATGGGGAGTTATTTTTGCTTGATGTTTCCTTTAATAAACAGGTGCTAGGCTTTAGCATACACATCATCCCACACCAGTACCCCCCCCCCCCCCCCCAAAGCGTGCCTTACGCACCCTCCCATTCAACACACCCTCTTGCAATACTCAAGTGCATGCACACGTTCACGACAACCTATTTTCACACACACACACACACACACACACACACACACACACACACACACACACACACACACACACACACACACACACACACACCCATCCATTTAAAAATGTATTGCAATTTACATAAACTTTAAATATATATATCATAAAATTTACCTTGTCAGGTCACTATTACTAGAACAGATAGAATAGAAACAAGCCTCTAAAAATCTTCTCCTGGCAGGACTGTGTAACAATGATCTAAAAGATAAGTGGGGCACACTCTGAAGACACATTACTCCTGCAGAGACGCTGGAGTTTGTCAGCAGCTGATAAGATGACTGGCTTGCAGAGGATAGAAACTTATCTGCACACACGCTGGAGTCAAGTTGCCAGGCAACAAAGTAAACACATGACGTGCTCACTGAAACGCTGCTCGGCTTTCTGCTTGAGCTATTCCTGCAGGGGTACTGTCTGTGAAACTACAATAAATAACTTGCCGAGGAGCTCAGCCTGAGCTCGGCAGTTATTATAACAGCTTTAACTGCAAATCCTGATGGCAGTGGTTTACAAAACTGAAAACTAGGTAGGCAAGAGTGTGGTTTGTGAAATGCAAGTAAAAAAAAACACACCCCTATCAAATGGATTAGCCTCCCAACCCGTCATCCGACACTGATTACATTACATGTAGTATTGAGGAAACCATTCATTTTTTTGAAAAACTTTTTGCACTATTTTAGAAGGATGTTTAATAGGTTATGCATAAACCACTTGGTTTTTTTTTTCTCATTCGCGAAAGAACCCCTTTAATATGCTTAATATTGTAAATGGGCTGCTCTCTGCTGCCTGAAATATGTACAGTATAAACTGTTACTGTGTGCTGCTAGTAAACTGTAGCTGCAGAGTAAGCTGCAGCAGCTGTGCGAAAAACCACATATCGCTAGGTACATTTAGGCGATAAATAGAACAACTACCGAATATTTATCGTACATTTATCGCACAAATTTCGACCTGTCGGTATTTCAGCGTATATTTCTGGAGAATTGCTATTTTGAGTTATCACATGACGTAAATTAACGACCATGTGATAAATAGTTTGGCAACCTCTGGTGAATTGATGCGTTAAAGTCTAGACTGGCTAGCTTACTGCCATTTGACAGAGGATGACACTTCTCTCTTGATGGTTTTGAAATGAATTTATGCATCATTTTGGTTTGCATGTATTGTGGCATCTGTTTGCAGTCGATTGGGTTGTATGAATGTAGTGCGGATTTAATTTGTGTCTCACTATGGGCCTGATGCACTAAATTGGTATTTACAAATAAAAAGAAGGGTCTATGACAAAGTCACACTCCTTGACCTACATGGGAGGTGGTAAATCCGAAATCCACTAGAGTATTTGACTATATATCATGAGAGAATTATGTTATAATTCACCTTTTTTGCTTCGACACCAGTAACTTCTTAGAGTTGCACCTCACGGACTGTGAGATAACTTGACTCTCACACAGCAAGCATTATTGGAGATAGACCGTTCTCAGTCGTCTTCAAAGTACAAGTTGTTTATTCAGGAAACACATAGACAGATACAGTTTGTCACATCTTAGCCAAGCAGATTCTCATGTTGCGTTACGAGCTCTTGATCACCTTCCTGTTGAAGGTAATCAGGTCATCTTCTAATGTCTATCCTATGTTACATCCTCTAGACTACCTATGTACAGCATACATCATATCAGAACAGAAATGGATTACCTAAAGGTTTAAGCCAGCAGGGACAGGTAGCAAGACAGAAAGAGTGCTACTCCCTACTTCGGCTGTGGGTTTTATACGAATCAGAAAGAGTTAAATGTGACCCCATCTGATCCATCTATGATTGGTTCAGATCCCTTGTGATGTCAGGACACACACCTACTCGATTAATATTCTATAAGATATTATGCCCTAGTTGCAGGAATGTTATGTTTTATAAATATGGCCCATGTTGATTGTTCCCGTAGTCCATTTGTCTGGGGCAGTGTGGGCCTAAGACCTTGGACTAGGAACATCTTCTCAGTATCTGCTTGTATCATCTGCTTCAAGCAGACACTGAGATGCTTCTGCCTGCATCACAAAAACCTCTATTTAAAGGTATACTCTGCGAACAAGCCTTTTACCTAAAACTCAGTCCAAATAACTGAGGCCTACTTAAATTATAATAATCCCCCCTAAAATGGCTTGATCCCCTGATCCCAGCTTCTGAACCCAGCAGTACCTGGTTTCTTTTCTGTATGTTTCACTTTTCGATGCTCGTGCTCACGCAACTTCTCTGCTCTAGGCGGTTATCCCTGGGAGAGAGGGCAAGACCTCTTGGTCTTCCTGTAACCAGGCTATCTGGGAATGCCCTATTTCTAAGTCCCTCTACACCACATTCTCAGCATTTGCGTCACTTGCGTATCACTCACAAACTTGCATGATCACAGAAAAGTGAAACTTGTTTGTCTGTTACACGACGGAGCAGTGCCAGGTGCCTTCTAAAAGAGCGCCTTTATACAATCAGCTCCATCACAGGTCCTGCTACACCTATACCCGTAACCCTGTATATCCCTTAATTTGGAAATATTGGTTCATCAGATTGTTTATGAGGCACCAATCTCTTAACCGTGTTAATTTGTTTGCGTAATTTTACACACAAACTCACCTGTATAATGATTCCCAAGATTGCCACCCCCATCACTACGACCAGTGGATGTAGGAAGAAATTCTGAATTGTAGAGGCCCAGTCCGAATGTCCCTGGAATATCGCCAGAAACCGTTTCCACCAGGTCAGACTGGAACTCACCTGATTATATTTGAGTTCAACCTCTTTAAGATCACCTTGATCACGATGAAATATCACCTCTAATTTAGTGTTCTGTTTGTTTAACCATTTTAACAAAGTGTGATCTTGTGTCAAAGCCTGTACCCATTTGTCCCATGGCATGTTATCCCTCAGGATGGGCACTTCCTGTGGAGCTTTGAACTTTAGAGTTCTAACAATTTGAGGGATAACGTAGTCAAACCTGGATTACTTGATCCGTATGGGATCTCCGCTCACACAATATGTTCCCCTTGAAAGATCAACCCTATCGGAACAATTATGAAAATGTACAATGAATGTGTCATTAGACCTCATGTTTAAAAAACACACTTTTCCTTCAGCCACCGGAGATATTGGTTTGGCATTAGGAGGGATCTTTTGAATGGCAGCTGCACACTCTGTGTTATTGAGCCAGCAGGCTTCCTCACTAAATCGGACTTGCCCCGGCAAACACAGGTACCTCTCTGAGAATTGCCAGCATGATGACAAATCTACTTGTTTCACCTCCCCGTCTAGCACCAAAAACTGTTGACCTCTCAGGTCATGGTGTAAGACATGTGGTGAGGAAACAGGTGTACCCAGGGATACTACTGGAAAAACTACCTGGGTTTCTCCACCGGTAGGAACTAAGGAAGTAGCGGTGCATAAAAAATTGTCGCACCCTATCAATTTGTTTATCCACACCTATCAGTGCCGCCATGCAAAAGATCCTTCCCCCGGAAAATCGACAAATCGCTCCTTGTCAAGTCTCAGCTGTAAAGGAGTTGTACCCTCTGATAGGGCTTGAGCCATTATCTTAAAATCTGCTGTTAACTCGGTCTGCATTGACAGGCATGCTGTCTCCCATGCAGTACCCCTAGCATGTGTGATCATCTTCTGAAGAATTATTTGAATGTGCCTTTGAGTGTACCCCTGAACTCTATAGGTGTGGTGCGTTAACTGTTCCAAAACCAAGTTCAGATGGTGTTGGGTACCCACATTCTGCTGTCCCAATGTGCCTAATTGTCTGTCATCCCTTCTATGTCTACACTGTTTGCTACCCCCATTCCAGCGCCCATGCCTCCCAAGAGTGCATCTGCTAAATCTCGGGACCTTCTTCTGGCTACACTATTCCCTGTGGAATGTGCCCATGACATAAAAGCCTGTACCAGGGTGGCGGTGACAGTGCTGCAGTTAGGGTATATATTAGATATTACCCACTCTTCTAAGTTAATCTGCCAAGTGATCAATTGAAGCTGGGCCTCCATGATAACTGGAGTCGCCCTCAGTTGATTTAACTGAAAAGGGCCACTTTTTACAACCTGATGTGTATCACATGACGGTAGGTGGGGTTCCTGGGTAGTCACTGGCAGGGTGACCACCTAAGCTTTAGGCGCTGTAGGAACCCCCACTTTTACTGCCCCCTTCTTATTATACAAGATCTATTTGGACCCTTAAACTCTAGGGACTGTGGGATGCAAAAAACGTATGTCCATGGTCCTTCATCCTCCCGGACTAAGGGCGCTATTTTTAAACTCCCCCGTTTTAGTCCCATCACCCTTCCGTCATAGAGAGTCCCCGGGGTGCTACCTGATGTATCCCAGGATTCTACCTCTCTACTCCAAAAAGTCCCCGGATCCATCAAACTCACGTCCCATGCTAACCCTTGTGGCCCTCCCCAGAAGAACACGGTAGGTACTCTTTCTTCTGGGAAATTGATTAGCATATCAATGACAAAAGATGTTCCCAACTGTCCTGCTTGGACCTTTGCCCCCCTTATGTCCTGAGGCAACATGAATACCTTAGGTCGGGAAGAATGTACTCTCTGCAATCTTTCAATTAAGAGTACCTCCTCACTTACCCATCTAGCATGAGGCTAAGTGCTTGAATATGGACTGTGTGGTATTGTCTCAATGTTGTGACCCATGTAGTGAGGATGTTACCTGTGTGGACCCTCCCTTGCTTGGGATTGCTCTCCCCACCCTCTTGGTCACCTGAGACTGTGGCTGGATCTCGATTTTTACTTCTTGTTTCGAGAACCACAAACCCTCGGCTTTCCAGCCTTTACGTGTGAATAGTTGTTTCAGGGACACCCTCTGTTGGTAACCCCGTAGTGTGATGTTGTCCCCTGCGTCTCTCCTGTAGAAGAATTGACGCCTCCTGCTCGTTCCTCTCCAATCTGGAACCATCTCACTCTGGATAACCAAGACAAGGTACCCCTGAATCACACACTCCACCTTTTGCATGTACCCATTGTACTGCACTGTACCTTTTAACAAAACTTTTGATCAGTGCATCAATTCTGGGAGTGTGACATTCAAGAGCAGATTTACACTGCCGTTAAATTCAAACTTCCAGCACACCTGACCCTTCAGACCTTTCACCCACATTGTGCCATGAAATTTGTTTCCACCTGGCACAAGTGCTCTTTTCCTCCATCCCTGCTTGGTCCATCTGTGACAATCAGAGGAAGGTGGGAAAGCTTTAGTACCTTTGTCTCCAAACATTAACATGCTTGGGCCTTGTGTTCTCATTAACCCCTTATTGTTCATGAGAATGTCCTCTCTTCGGTCTCCTAGGACGAAATGGCAGCCTAGGATCACCATCAGCATGGTACTCTTCATTATAAAAGCACCTCCTTGGGAAAGAAAAACATTAGCAATTTGCATTATGCTTTGCTCAGTCAGTTTTTTTAGTCTCTTTCCGATCTCAGGAATCTCGCTGTTCTCCAAACTCGGATTGGCATCCGGAGCCTTTTGCTTATCCGACTGACATCTCTGTCTCGGCTGCCAGCACCTCAGCTTTCTTGCTTCCATATTGCCAAACTCCTGAAATCGAAATATAAACAAATCAATTCTTATTAATGATTTGGGTTTCGCCCTGCGGCTTGTACAATGTATACTTTAAATCGATCAATATACAGTGATGTGATAAACTATTTGCCCCCCTTCCTGATTTCTTATTCTTTAATGCTGTAAAAGACTTGTTGCAAGTTATCGCAAACGCTTGATTGCAGTTATTGCTGCTAAGGGTGGCCCAACCAGTTATTAGGTTCAGGGGGCAATTTCTTTTTCACACAGGGCCAAGTAGATTTGGAGTTTTTTTTCTCACTAAATAATGAAAACCATCATTTAAAACTGCATTTGTGTTCAATTATGTTATCTTTGACTAATAGTTAACGGTTTTTGATGAGCAGAAACATTTATGTGTGACAAACATGCAAAAGAATAAGAAATCAGGAAGGGGGCAAATAGTTTTTCACACCACTGTATACCGTAATTGATCTCGTTGCTTTATGGTTCTCATGAACTCTGTTTACTCTTTTTGGTAGATTGGAGTTAAACTTCTCTCCCCTATCTAAGTACTAACCTGTTTAAAATATGCTCCCGTGGACTTCACCTTTGGAAGCTCTCACCTCATTGCAAGCTCTCTCCACATCCCTCCCTTCTGTACGTACGCGGCCGTCGTATGCACAGAGTACGGATGCCACACACCTTTTGCTGCTTTGCAGGTGAGCCTGCAATGCTCTTGCTCATTTTCGCATTTACGTACCTAGAACTTCATTGCGATACCAGCTCTGCTAGAAGTCCTGTGTGTTGTGTTGTACCCTCTGACCAATGTTTGCCGTGCTACTACCCCCAGCCTACAAAAAAAAAAAAAAAAAAAAAAATGGCTGCCTCCCTGTAGAAAGGAGCACTTTGCACTTAAACTACACAGGTTGCAGGGCTAAGCATTCCAGCGTCAAATGCCTGTATGCAGATCCTGAATGCCCACTTGGTAGGCAGCCATATGGCAAACCTGTACTAATACACTGTCACTCTGTAAATGGCAATTCCTTAATCTTTATAATTGCCCCATGAACTGCTGCAAGTTCTTTGTGCTACACTTGGTAGGAGCTGGAAAAAAAAAATTTGACCAATCAGTGGACGAGAAAATGCACAAACAGCCCCAGCCCAGCAATGACCTCTTCGTCAAGCTCTGGTCCTGTCCACTACAAAAACCGGAAAAAGCGTTACCGCTCTGCAGCCGCGGCGACGGATACCTGGATTGGTCAACTTCCTTTTTTTCCAACTCCGGCACCCCCTGATGCACTGTCCCCCCTTTTACTCTATTGGGAACTCATGCTGCACCACCCGTTAAGGTGCGTCACTTAAAGGAATATTCCCATAAGTAGCCCAGTACAGATACTTCCCTGATCTGCGCTGCGCTTGCAAATCACTTCCTGGGAAATATCTGACTGCTCTGTGTTTCCATGCACCTTGCTGGGAAACACTTCCTATCCGTGACCATGCTAGTCTCACAGCAACTGCTTGGTGCACATATTCTGGCATTCCTTTCCCTGGACCCAGGCTCTGGGGAAATACTCCGGGATCCGAGATACTCAGTAGAATGTCTCATTATCTCTACCATCCCTTCCTCTCAGCTGCTCTGCCCGTTGCCGTGAGCACACAGCCTGACGTGATGTGAATCCCCCAGCCCCTCCCCCCCCCTGCCATGACGTGTGGGGGCCATGACTCGTGGGGGCAGGCCCTCCTCAATGCCGCCATTTTGAGTCCTGGACTGCCAGCTAAGATGCTATGCAATCTCCCATAGCAACCTCTTAATCCTATACACATTAGGGGAAAAAATCAAACAGAACAAACATTTTATGCCTAGTTACATATAGCATAATTACACATTGCAGAAGATCAGCATTCCGCTACATACCCTCTCGGATACCTGCGTGGAAAACTTACAAAGACCCCGTCCCAGCTGTAATCCCAGCTGCTTCATACATTAGAATCACCCAGTGACGTGCGAATCTCTCCACTAAACAGCCATCCGCTTATCTCAGACATAACTCAGAACTACTAGAGCGTGTTGTGTCCTCTTCTCACACTACCGCTACACATCTCTACACTCCCTCCTGTCCACCTATCTCTGCTGTGGTGGACGCTACACACACATCTGAACTGAAACCCAGCTGACATCACTCTCAGACCTTCTCTGTGAAGTGTGAGAAAGAGAAAGACAAAAACAAAAAAAAAAACAATTGACATCTGACCAGCGAAAGAAAACATGCCTGTGACAAATGTGGATATAACCACTATTTAAACCGTAACATGCAACACAAAACATTAAATCATAAGAAATTCTCACCTGCACATTAAAGCACATGAACTCTGAAGACAGCACTATGTACGCTCTACACCAGAGCTGCAACCGACCTTTCCCCCCCCCTCACGGGAGGGGGAAAAAATACGCAGCCTCCAACCTAACATAGCAGCTGCACATAACAGAATGCATTATCAACTCCTTGTACAACTCCAAATACAATAAAGACAATGCAATATAACAACATAAACCATACTTGCCTTGTTCAGCGGACTTCTTTCGCTTGCCAATTCGATCAGCTGTAGCAACGTTCCCACAAAACTTCTGATAGGACACACCTGGAGCTCCTGAGCGGGCCCCCCTCCACTCAGTGGATCGGTTTCTCCCGCGGCAGTCGCCAGCCGGCCTCGGAGCGCTCCAGCCACCTGCGTTCCTGTTTAGGCTTTTAACTGCATGTGCACCTGCAGCTTAATTTTAACGTCCAAGAGTTTCGCCGCTGATTTCCTCGAACTGCAGCCCGTGTGCTGGCTCACGCACACCACTTATCAGCTTGATAAGCTTTCCAGTCCGCGTCTACTCCGCTTGTTTCGCTGTGGAATGTCTTGAAAACTTCGGCCCCTGGCCCTTGTCTGCCTGTTTCACTAGACAGTGAAGGGTTTAACGGCACCATTGTTATAATTCACCTTTTTTGCTTCGACACCAGTAACTTCTTAGAGTTGCACCTCACGGACTGTGAGATAACTTGACTCTCACACAGCAAGCATTATTGGAGATAGACCGTTCTTAGTAGTCTTCAAAGTACAAGTTGTTTATTCAGGAAACAGATATACAGATACAGTTCATCATATCTTAGCCAAGCAGATTCTCATGTTGCCTTACGAGCTCTTGATCACCTTCCTGTTGAAGGTAATCAGGTCATCTTCTTATGTCTATCCTATGTTACATCCTCTAGACTACCTATGTACAGCATACATCATATCAGAACAGAAATGGATTACCTAAAGGTTTAAGCTAGCAGGGACAGGTAGCAAGACAGAAAGAGTGCTACTCCCTACTCCGGCTGTGGGTTTTATACAAACCAGAAAGAGTTAAATGTGACCCCATCTGATCCATCTATGATTGGTTCAGATCCCTTGTGATGTCAGGAAACACACCTACTCGATTCATATTCTATAAGATATTATGCCCTAGTTGCAGGAATGTTATGTTTTATAAATATGGCCCATGTTGATTGTTCCCGTAGTCCATTTGTCTGGGGCAGTGTAGGCCTAAGACCTTGGACTAGGAACATCTTCTCAGTATCTGCTTGTATCATCTGCTTCAAGCAGCCACTGAGATGCTTCTGCCTGCATCACGAAAACCTCTATTTAAAGGTATACTCTGCAAACAAGCCTTTTACCTAAAACTCAGTCCAAATAACTGAGGCCTACTTAAATTATAACAAATTAGTTATAGTCCAAGGCTGTTTGAAGGACAGGGGATACCCCAAATGGACCATTAAGAGGAAAAAAGCCAGGGCCTGTGTCAAGTCCATGTCGCAGCTGGTACATACCCCCACTGTGAGAGTGACGAGTAACGATAATCATACCTACATATAGTGCTGAATTTAAGCAAGTTACCAATATAATTAGGAAGTACCTTCCAATTTTGGATGCTGATGAAGGCCGTGCACTCATTTGCAGCAGGGGGTTAGATTTGCTAGCAGACGGGCCCCAGCTCTAGGACAACTTTAATCCCCTAGTCTCTTTGAGTCCAAACTGCGGTGGTTGTCTATAACGGGCTCTTTTAAATGTGGTTTGTCTACTTGTCAATAGTGTTAAGTCCACGATAAGACTTGCTCTGCCATCTCAGCCAGTGCCGGCTATCGTTTCCCCAATCAGACATTTTATTAACTGTAGTTCCAAATATGTAATCTATTTAATTACATGCATATTATGTTCTGTCCAGTATGTGTGATGTACAACTGTTGAAGCAGAGAATAGCGGAGCATTACTTTGGACCTGGCTGACTCTCTACGATTATATCAAATGTGGCAAGATACTTTTGCAATGTCCATTAAGGTGACATGGTGGCTTTCTCATGCCAGGGAATTGAAAGAATTGTCCCTTCCAAAAGGGGAGGTGACATGTATGGGAGGCTATTACAGAAAGAGGCTATGTGGATATTTTGCATGGGTACCAGGATTTCACATGGCCTTAATGCTCGGTGAGACTTGTTCCTAAGCCCATTTACACTTAATCAGTTGGTGTGCGTTAGTACGCTTTAGTACGCGTTGGTAAGCAGTGCATTGTGAAAAAGATTTCAGTTAAAACGTGTTAAGTGTGAAAGGTGCCATAGGGAAACATGGGCATTACTTTGAAATCAGTTTTTTTTCAGTTATAACTGAGAGCAACTGATTAAGTGTTAGTCTCCATTGTCATTATTTCTTTCATTTCCACCTTTTTGTTTAATTTCCACCTTTTTGTGCTCCCTTTTTTTTTTTAGTTTAATAAGATTTTTATTGGGAATTAGTCGCATAACATGAGAATCACATTTGCGTATGTTGTGCTCCCTTTTTCAAAGGACTCCGAGCACCTCTCATGGGTATGCCTTTAAGACTCCGACCAGTACTGCAAAGTACTTAAAGATGCATACCTTTCTGTAGCTTGTGCTCTCTCCTCTTTCATTTGATGCCATTGTACACCAAATAGTTTTTGTTCGATTTCAATTTAAAAATCGTGGCTGCCATCTTGGCTATGTTATAACTTCCGGGTCACCCCTGTCTTCTCTGTTAGAGAAGTGCATCACTGAATGAAGCAGGAAGAGGAAGTGACACACATGGCTATTGCAAGAGGCTCCTCCAGAGGGGTCATAGCACGACTTTGTTGGAATTTGTCTGGCTTAAAGGCATACCCTTGAGAGGTGCTTAGAGTCACTTTAACCTTACAGAATAATAGCTAATTTATGTTTTTTGATTTCTTCTTTTTCATATGTACACGTGTGAGTTTGTTTGGAGGGGTTTAAAGTGGATCTGAAGTCTTGCACAGGACAGAAGGAAAACCTAGAGAAATGCACCCTGTATGTATTTAGTGAGTTTAGCTTGTCTAATCACAAGTTGTAATTTGATCTCTCCCCAGTGTCACATGACTGCCACGACAGAGATGGCAGATAAGCTCATTTGAAAGCATGGGATGTTTACAATATGTCTGCTTCCATGAATCCGGAAATAGAAACAATGCAGATTTATATTATAAATGTTTTTGGTTTAAAGGTTATTATGCTGTTGCGTATCTTATAGAGCAGAGAGGACGTTCTGAGTTCAATTCCGCATTAAAAGGATTAAGGCGGACCCCTTTCCTTCATATATTCAAATATTCTAGTGGATTTCGGATTTACCAGCTCCCATGTGGGTATGGTTCAAGGAGTGTGCCTTAATCCTAGATCCATCAATTTAGTTGTTCTGGCTGCCAGGAAATGATAGCTATGATTAACTAATTTACTTTCCAGGTATAGATTCTAATAAGTGCTGCTGTATATTTCAGGACGTAAAAAATCTACATCCTGCATTAAACACTGCTGCCCATCGCGTGTGCGCGTGATAGTGTGTGCTTGTGCACGTGCGTGGGCATGCTGGTGCATGTGCACAAGCCTGTGTTAAAAGTGAATGAATGCTGCCAGCAATAGCAATAATCATTCAGTTAGGCAAAAAAAAAAGTTTTAGAAGTAAAAAAAGAAAAAGAAAAATCAAGTGACATGGTCCCAAAAAAATAAAAAGTGTTTTTTTTATATCCCCAGTTAAATTTTAACCCCAGCCTAGCCTATTAACCCATTGTTGACCCCTGCAATACCCATAACTGTTTATAAACTTTTTACATAGTTACATAGTTATTTTGGTTGAAAAAAGACATACGTCCATCGAGTTCAACCAGAGAACGAAGTACAACACCAGCCTGCTCCCTCACATATCCCTGTTGATCCAGAGGAAGGCGAAAAAAACCCTTACAAGGCATGGTCCAATTAGCCCCTAAAGGGAAAAATTCCTTCCCGACTCCAGATGGCAATCAGATAAAATCCCTGGATCAACATCATTAGGCATTACCTAGTAATTGTAGCCATGGATGTCTTTCAACGCAAGGAAAGCATCTAAGCCCCCTTTAAATGCAGGTAAAGAGTTTGCCATAACGACTTCCTGTGGCAATGCATTCCACATCTTGGATTACAAGGGAAGGAGGCGCCCAAGGATATATGTGAGTCCTTAATTACTAAGTGATATATATGTTCATTTGATCAGGTAAGAAGAAAGTACTCTTACCTGTAGTAACGGTAGAGGACCACTGGTATAAAATTGAAATAATTTATTGGATAAGATAAGCTTAGCACCTTGACAACGCGTTTCGCGACACAGTCGCTTCCTCAGGTCATGTAAAGTGCTATAAGAGAACAAGGGATGGCTATCAGACTAATACAACATCTCTAGATGAGCAATGCGTATTATATATACACAGCGTAAAAAATCCATAAAATTATATATTATAACATTGTATATATAATTAAATATAATTACATATGTCCACGTAAAAAAACATAAATAGGGAGAGGAATAACAGCAAAAACATTATTGATATACATGTCCCCTCATGGCAACAATAGTTCAATAAAGCAAGTGACAATTCCATAATGGTTATAATGTTAAAGTGTGAGCAACCTAAATGGTTGGGACAATATATATAGATATATACATATATATACACCCCAAAATGTCATAAAAATTAATAAATGATAATAACTGCATCCAGGAGTGGGGACACCCATATGTAAACTATAGAAAAATTAAGATATTATATATAAAAACCAATACAATGTACTGGTATATGTATATGCACCACATACATATATGTGTATGCATGTATACCCACCCACACGTGTAGTAGCTACAGCAATAGGAATTGAATATAGAACAGCAACGGTAGTCACAAGTAAACGGGGGCCCCTCTGGTGCACGGAGCATATAGAGGAAGGAGTATAGAAGGCACAATTATAGGAGGTATAGGAGGATTGTGTGGTCCTAATTAGACCAAACGTGTGAGGAACCATAAACTATAGGAGGGAAGCGAGAAGATAGGTAAGGTAGGCAGATAACACAGGGACTTACCACTGCAGTTATGGGAGAGTAGTCTGGGCGCCATGACTGTCAGGCCGCCGGCATAGTTTAAAAATCCTATGGAGATAGTAGGAAGGGCCACCGTGCGGGTGCACGTGACGTCCGGGGGCAGGACAGAGGTGTCAGAAATTGCTGCCTTGTAGCGCTGTGCTTAGGCAGCGTAAGATGTTAGGGGGCAGGAGAGAGGTGTCAAAAATTGCTGCCTTGTAGCGCTGTGCTTAGGCAGCGTAAGATGTTAGGAAGAAGATTGGTGTTGGCTAAGCGTAATATCCGGGGGCAGGTCTGTGGTGTCAGGGATAGCTGCCCCTGCTGGGGCAGCATAGAATGTTAGAGGTAGAACCAGCACTGGCTGGAATAGTCAGTGTCATCGGGAAGGGTGTAAAGGGGTGGGGACCTAAAGGGAGGAGGGTGGGGAAATGTAGCTGAAAAAAAACACGGGGCGGGGGCCAATTGCGGGACAGGAGAGTGTAGCCATCTACACAGTGGCAAGGCTGGGGAAAGGGGATGGTAATCAAGAGCCCTGCTGGTCGTGGCTGGAATGCAGCTAATGCTAAGGCTACATAGCAATTAGCCAAGCATATGGAGTATATGCATAAGATACTGATATATGTTTAAAGCCAGAAAGTGGAATATAGAAGGGTGTTGGTGCATGCTCCCTAAACGGACGAGTAGAATATTACTGTACAGATCCCAGATGTAAAAACTGGCCGCAGAGTAGTAGAAAACTAAAAGTAATTATGTATATATAAAGAAATCATGACTGTAAATAGGGCCAAGTGGGTAAGGCAAGAAAATAAAAAACAAAAATTGTTGATAAATCCAAAAATGTTGCATTGATTCTGTACCACTATCAGATAATTATAACCATAGAAACATACCTAGCCTGATACCTACATACATATGTGTGTGTAACATACCATTGAGAATTACATGACATAAAAACATGACATAAAAGATACATATAAATTACTTCAAGGAAAGTGTACTGAACAGACCGAACTGTGATGTCATGGTACCCCGTAGAAGGGTAGCATAAATGGTTTGAGAAAGGAATAGGATAAGGGGGGGGGGGGGGAATATGAGACAGGAATAGGATAGGGGGGGGGGGAAGATTATGAGAAGGAATAGAGTAGGGGACGGGGGGGGGGGGTGGGCACAGGGGTAAGGGGGTGGGTGGGTCATGGGGACGGGAAAGGGGGGGGGCAACGTGTGTAAGCATGTGTAGAACACAGGGCAGGCAGGGAAAGAATATATATACATATACATACACATATATATATACATATATATATATATATATATATACACACACACATCAAATCCAGGAACCTATGTGATCTAAAATAAAGTTCATAATTATAAAATTCACAGGTTATGCTCAAGGCATATATTCAGGCCTTCTGGTAGTAATGTTCTCAATTTAAAAACCCAGTACATTTCTCTGGCTCTTAGAGTTCCATAACGGTCAGTGGTGTCTTCAGAAATTTGTTCAATTGGGCAGAGGGTTACTGTGGAGGAGTCTTGGTTGTGGATCTCCTTAAAGTGCCGTGATAGGCCATGGTTGGCATACCCCTTAGAAATATTGCGTCTGTGTTGTCCCCATCTATCTCTGAGGGTCTGAGTGGTTCTACCTACATATTGGAGGTTACATGGGCATGTAATTACATAGATTACAAACCTAGAAGAGCAGTCCATGTGTTTTAGGATTTTGAACGTTTGTCCCGTTACCGTAGAGCGAAAGTCAATTTGGCCAGTTATCATCTTTTGGCAACATAGGCATCTCTTAGTACCACACCGTTCTATTCCCTTGTCTCTTGCCTCCTCTATTCTATTACACGCAGTTCTTAATGTACTGGGTGCCAACGAGTTCCTAAGTGTTTTTGCTCTCCTAAATATGCACTTGGGTTTCATACCAATGTGTTCTTTTAAATATGGATCAGACAGTAGGTGACCCCAATGTTTATTGAGAATGGTTTTGATAATGGAATGATTGTTAGAGAATCTTGTTATAAATCGAGGTTCAGTTGAGGGTGATGTAGATGTATGTTTGTTCCCATTTCTTGTAAGTAATGTTTGTCTGTCGGCAGATCTAGCATTTGCCCGAGCGTTCTTAACCAAATTTTTAGGAAAGTGTTTCTGCTTGAATTTATTTGTGAGTACTTTAGCTTGGGTTTCAAACGTACATAGATCAGAACAATTTTTTCTGATTCTCAAAAATTGACCATAGGGTATGTTGCTCTTCCAGGGTTTATGGTGATTACTACATTCCACATCTTAATCACTCTTACTGTAAAGAACCCTTTCCTAAATAAATGGCTAAAATGTTTTTCCTCCATGCGCAGATCATGTCCTCTAGTCCTTTGAGAAGGCCTAGGGACAAAAAGCTCATCCGCCAAGCTATTATATTGCCCTCTGATGTATTTATACATGTTAATTAGATCCCCTCTAAGGCGTCTTTTCTCTAGACTAAATAAACCCAGTTTATCTAACCTTTCTTGGTAAGTGAGACCTTCCATCCCACGTATCAATTTTGTTGCTCGTCTCTGCACCTGCTCTAAAACTGCAATATCTTTTTTGTAATGTGGTGCCCAGAACTGAATTCCATATTCCAGATGTGGCCTTACTAGAGAGTTAAACAGGGGCAATATTATGCTAGCATCTCAAGTTTTATTTCCCTTTTAATGCATCCCAACATTTTGTTAGCTTTAGCTGCAGCTGCTTGGCATTGAGTACGATTATTTAACTTGTTGTCGATGAGTACTCCTAAGTCCTTCTCCAAGTTTGATGTCCCCAACTGTATCCCATTTATTTTGTATGGTGCTAGACCATTAGTACGTCCAAAATGCATGACTTTACATTTTTCAACATTGAATTTCATCTGCCGTGTATGGGCTCATATAGCCATCCTATCCAGATCCTGTTGCAATATGACACTATCTTCCTAAGAGTTGATGAGTCTGCACAATTTTGTATCATCTGCAAAAATAGCAACATTGCTCACTACTGCATCTACTAGGTCACTAATAAATAAATTGAAGAGCACTGGACCCAGAACAGACTCCTGTGGTACCCCACTGCTAACAGTCTCCCATTTTGAGTATGATCCATTGACCACAACTCTTTGTTTTCTGTCCATTAGCCAGTTCCCTATTCATGCACACAGACTCTTCCCCAGTCCTTGCATCCTCAACTTTTGCACCAGACTTTTGTGGGGAACAGTGTCAAAGGCCTTTGCAAAGTCCAAGTATATCACATCTACAGCATTCCCAATATCCATATTAGCATTCACTACCTCATAAAAGCTGAGCATGTTAGTCAAACAGGACCTGTCTTTAGTAAACCCATGTTGATGCTGAGAAATAAGATTATTTTCTAGTATGAAGTCATGTATAGTATCTCTTAGTAACCCCTCAAATAGTTTGCATACAACTGATGTTAAGCTTACAGGTCTATAATTTCCTGGATCTGATTTTTTGCCCTTCTTAAATAATGGGAAAACGTGGGCTGTACGCCAATCCACTGGGACTCTGCCAGTTGAAAGAGTGTCACAAAAGATAAGATAAAGGGGTTTATCTATAACTGAACTTAATTCCCTTAGGACCCGAGGATGCATGCCATCCGGGCCAGGTGCCTTGTCTATTTTTAATTTATTTAGTCTTGCCTTCACTTCTTCCTGCGATAAGTATTTAATATTACAGTTAGAAGATTGAGACTCTTCTGCCTCTGTAATTTTCAAACAAAAACAAAATAAAACATAGGCTTTCCTTGCAGCTTTCAGCCAGACTGCATACAGGAAGCGCACTCTGTGTCAGGCCTGCTGACTTAAATACTGCACCTGTGTGAGCAGCACACATGAAGGTAAAGCCCGGATTGGCTCCGGGTGGTCAGGGAACTCACCCAGCTCTTCCCTGACTCACTGCAGGACCTTAAACTGGCTTTCCTTTTCCCAAGAAGCTTCAGGAAAGAAATAAACTAAATCATTCCTGCAGCCTTTTAATACATGAAGTGCTGGAATCCTGGTGTAATGTATACACCATCCAGCACATTCTCTGCTAAACATTGTGACACCCTGTCACATACCTCCCCCCTCTGTTCAAACCCGTGGGTACGGACACTTCCCATGAACATACAATAAGTCCAGGAGAGAGCATCAGCATTGGCCTGCAGCTCTCCTGCTCTGTGCTCCATTGAGTCCTGTAGAGACAGGAACCAACTTTTGCATTATGACCTTTGACTTGTGCCATCCAGGTAATTGGGGAGTGTTCAATTACCAAACGAAACGGACAGCCAAGCAAATAGTATCGTAGAGCCTCCAAGGCCCACTTGATGGCCAAACACTCGTGCTCCACAATACTAATGTTTTACTCGGCCAGGGTTCATTTCCTACTCAAGTATACTACTGGATGTTCCTCCCCATGCACCAGCTGTGACAACACAGGCCCTAGGCCTACATTGGAGGCATCCTGTACCACAAACTCATTTTTGAAATCGAGAGCAATCAAAACTGGCCCACTGGACAACACTTCCTTGAGTTTATAGAATGCAACCTCAGTGTAACGATTGGTGTCAGCTAAGCAGATTTTCTGATGATTGGAGATCTGCAGTATCACCAATAATACAGATGCTATACCTGATTATGTGGTGATCTGCAGAGTCACCAATAATGCTAGTATAGCCAGACACAGGGCTACCAATGTGAGTAGTGTTTGGTGCAACACTAATGAGGAAGAGGAGGTCTCCCGAGGAGCGGGTGACTACAGACAATGCTGCAGCCAAGGATCACCTGAGGAGCAGGCGAGTCCGGCTGTACTGCAGCCAAAGGACACCTGAGGAGCAGGTGCTATAGGTAATGCTGCAAGGTTGATCACCTGAGGGGCAGGTGATTAAGACAGTACTGTAGCCAGTGGACACCTGAGGAACAGGTGCTACAGGTAATGCTGCAAGTTTGATCACCTGAGATGCAGGTGATTAAGACAGTACTGTAGCCAGTGGACACCTGAGAAGCAGGTGTTACAAACAGTGCTGCAAAAGGTGATCACCTGAGGAGCAGGTGATTAAGACTATACTACAGCTATTGGACACCTGAGGAGCAGGTGTTACAGACAGTGCTGCACTAAAGCTTCACCTGAGGGGCAGGTGAATGCTACAGATCCCTCACCAGTGGCTAGGCCCACTGGCGAGGATAGAGAGGTCAGACAAGCAGAGTAGGCAACGTACGGACAGATAAGGTACAAAGACAGAAGGCTGATTCAGTGTTGAGTTCAGGCAGAGTCGGCAACGAGAATCAGATAGGCAGGGGTACAGAGTCAGCGAGTAGGAGAATAGTCAATGAAAGCAGAAGGTCATAACAGATAATACAATGTAATTAGTACTTTAAAGAGTAACTGTCAGGCTGCAGAAGCTAATTTAAACCTCTATTCTCCTGTGTTAAACAGTTTAGAAGGAAGCCATAAAGGCATTATTGAAGATAAAAATCTCTTTTACCTTTGATGTGTTCTTATCAGAAAAGCTGTTAGACCTAAGAGGACGCAAGCCGCAAACTATACTGCAAAGCATTCTGGGGCCCTCCCCTCGGCTGCTAATGAGACGTTTCAGCAGCTTGTAACTCAGTCCAGCGCGTAGCACTGATAAATCTCCGGGGCAGAGTACACTGCAGGAGTCAGCTATTGTTCCTAGCCACATGGCTCATTAATATTCACTGCACACTGTGTTGTTCAAGTACGAGCTTATCTGTGATCAGGAAGCAGGCAGGACATGACGACACATTTGACAGAAAAACATGGAGCCTGCCATGAGCTGTCAGGAGCATCTATCTCTGCATATACTATATACAAATTCTGTGAAGTACAAACGTGGACAGTGAAATGCATATGTAATGTAAGTACAGCCAATCTTTAGCTACTGATATATGTGTTTATTTTCTCTGAGACCTTATACCTAACAGCTCCTCTTTAAGCTATCAACAGAATCTGGCTAAGTGTGGATCCCCAGCTCCGGCTGGTTCTAGCACACTTTGGGATCTGACTAAGGTCTGAGCGCTCACACGTAAGCATTTGCAACAGCAGACACGGAGCAACTGACAGTCTGGTACTATATATACAAAGTTGCTCCGCAGCGCCGCCCCAGCCACTCAGCCAAACCGAAGAACTGTTGGAGTCAGCTGACTCCCCTTCTATTCGCATAAAGGTCCTGTCGCCTGGCGCGCACGCGCGTAGCCCTCAATCTATGTGCAATAGAAGGACCAGGCAGATCACCAGCATGTAACTGCGCGGCAGAGGCCGCCGGCTGACACGCGGAGACAGCCGCCATGCCGCCTGTCTCCGCGGCGGCATCTCGGCTATCCCTTACACTCAGCATCTTTGTTCCACGTTAATTCTCCCTGAGCTTTTGCCTTTGATTAGGTCTGTAAGTGGGGCAGCTATGGTGGCAAAATCTAGGACAAACGTCTGGTAATACCCTACCATGCCCAGAAATGTCTTGACCTGTTTTTTTTTGTGCAAGGATGAGGAATGCTTCAGGAATGCAATATGGCTTCAAGCGGAACCCGAGCTTGCGGATCTGTAACAGTATCATGGTCAATTGGGCAGCACGGTGGCATAGTGGTTAGCGCTCTCGCCTTGCAGTGCTAGGTCCCTGGTTCCATTCCCATCTGGGTCAACCTCTGCAAGGAGCTTGTATGTTCTCCCTGTGTCTGTGTGGGTTTCCTCTGGGCACTCCAATTTCTTCCCACATCCCAAAAACATACAGATATGTTAATTCCCCCTGAATTGACCTTAGACTATGATACATGTGCTACATGATAAATACATAGACATATGACTATGGTAGGGAATAGATTGTGAGCCCCTCTGAGGGACATTTAGTGACTAGACAATATAATAATATGTTGGCGCTATATAAATACTTAATTAAATTACTTCAGTGCAACCTGGCAAATTATAAAATTTCTAAGAAGGAATTATTTCCTGGGCTTGTGGCCTTGACAAAGCCTCAGAGACCTTCACCTCAGGAACTACCCCCTGAAGTGCAGGACTGAGATGCTCAACTGCCATTGAGACTAAAGGGTCCTTGCAGGCGATGATTAAATTGACATGTAGATCTGCATTAGACCCACAGACCTTTTTTTTTTTGTATTTAAACTTTTTATTTTTCTTAAAGACATAACAAAGGCTAGTAAAACAGTCGCAATTATGAGACATAACTATAGTAATGAATAACAATTGCCAATTATTATTATTATTTCACAAACATTCAGCAGCTTTGATAGCCAAGTCCCAACTGCTAGTTTGGCTTCATCAGGACCTTCTCTATGTTGGGAGTGGTTTGCATCATAGTTTGCGCTAATTCTATGTAAGTGTCTATTATAATAATCATAGTTATAGATAGGATTACATTTCCTTAAAGGACCACTAGCACGAAAAACACAAAAATCCATGACAACATAAACATATACAAACAAGGAGCAAGGAGCAACCCCTCCCCTCTAAGAAGAGACCAGCCACAAGCAATCCCCCCCCCTACCGTCACCTCCAGCAGGCAGCATAGATCCGACCGAAACAATAGCCATAGGGCCAACCCATCCCCCCACGGGGACCCATTCTCAAAAATATTCAATAAACGACAACCGTTCTGCCGTTCCGTTAAGATTGATAAAGCCCATGCTGAAAATCCCCCATGAGGAATTGGGCCACCCCAGAACCTGCCAGTTCCACTAGACCCCCACTGCCCACTACAAGCGACGGCAGACCAGGAAAACAACAATTCATGGCCCATCCCACTCCACAAAAAACACGCCCCTTATCTACCCATTCTCAACCATCATCAAATTCCGCATCCCCCGCTACAGTGGTCTTCCAACTTGACATTATCACAAAAGACTAGCACCCCAATCTTATTAGAAGGCTGCCCCCTCACTTCCACCCCCCACATCAACAACCCATACAAATCCCATTCATTCTTTTCATCCATACCATTCAATACATCCATTCCAGGTCTAGCCACTTTTAACCACCAAAATGAGATTATATCCAGCTAATCCATAATTTCCTCATATCCTTCCTTGTTTTTGGGGTAGATTGTATCCCTCCCTCCATTTCTCCTATCTCCCCTTTTATTGTTTCATCCTCCAAATTTATTGACATTTCTTCTATCCATTCTTGGAAGGATGGAAAACTTTGTTTTTTCCATAATTTTATAATAAGTCTTTTTGCAACAGATGTTCCCAAAGATATCAGTGACTCCTGCGCCTGACCCAGTCCCAGACTCTTATTTAGCATACCAAATAGAGCCCCTCCAATATCAAAAACTATATTCATAGAACTTTTATCTCTGAAAAAGATCTCCATCTCTCTCAAATTCTCTCACCCCAGGGCACTCCCCCATCACATGCACCAAGGTTTCCGCATTGACTACTGCAATTCCAACATAAATCACTAACTGCTAGGCCACTTCTCGCCATACGTACAGGTGTCAAGTACCATCTAGCTACTAGCTTATAAGGAGTTAGCTGAGTAAGTGTATCTGATGTAATCCATATTGAAAGAAAGATCTTATCCCACAGATCTCTTCCCAGTTTTACCTCATCCTCTTTTTTTCCCACTTGGCCACATATGCAGGCAGTGCCCTGTGCGAGATCTCATCCAACAGATTGTAGACCTTAGATAACGCATTTGTTGGTCTTTGTTTTATCAAAAAACATTGTTTGTATAAATTTATATCATGTCTAATTGCTTCTCTTTTTTTTGTATACCTTCTCCAGAAGTTAGATAGTTGTACCCTGCCAAACACAGTCAAGTCACTCCTGTCCAAAATTGATACAATATTTAAATACTTACTACCGATGATATGAATAAATCTCACATCTGTATCTTTCTTGTTGACAATATACCAAGTTCTGTCCCTAGCTGGACCAAAATTGGGGTCAGGCACAAGAGTCCTCATCGGGGAAATCCCATCGCTATGGTTCCATTGTTTAATTAGCTTTGATAAGATACTTAATTATGGTATTAATAATGGGTGGGAAGGAGACAATACGGCCTGTTTAACCTCTTGTGGAACCCAAGACACAGGTATGTAAGTGGCTGACTCAGTCCTGACTCAGACAGGAAGTGACTACAGTGTGACCCTCACTGATAGAAATTACCCTTTTTATCTCTTTCTTGCTCTCAGAAGACATTTTCTGCAAGGAAAGTGTTTTATAGTTGGAATTTCTTATCAGTGATTGTCACACTGTAGTCACTTCCTGAGTCAGTCATTTACATACCTGATATTTAACTCTTTCAGACAAAAAAAGAAAAAAAGGAACACAGCATAATTATTTGTGTGCTAGGCACTGTACATACACATGTCTATCTCATCATGTCACATGTCACTTCGGGTATCCTTTAACTCAAGTATCAGTAATAGGTGAATGCCCAAACAGTATCTATAAATATCTGGTGCAGGCATACCTCCATATTTCTTACCCCTAGAGATTGTGGAAAAGGCTAATCTGCGACAAGCTCCTGATCAAATACATTTTTGCAACATTGTGTTCCATTCCCCAAACCACCTATTTGGAAATGATATAGGCATACATTGCAGCAGGAACAGCACTTTAGGTAGGATCATCATCTTAATAATTGCAATCCTCCCTAATATGTTAAAAATCGGACGGTCCCAGGCCTGAAGCACTGCTCTACTTTCCACCAAGATGTTTTTAAAATTATAATTATAAAGATCGTGCTCTGTGCACATATATTCATTCCCAAATATTTAATTGTTCTTTTTTCTCATCCATCTTTCCCACCGCTCTACTTCCACTTCTCCCCTCTGTGAAGCCCTACACTAGCTCCTTATCTGCTTCAGGATGAGTTTTAAGGTTATGTGCCTTACCTACAAATCTGTGCACAAGACCAGCCCAACCTACATTTCTGAGCTTGTCAACAGATATATACCTGCCCGCACACCTCCGGTCCTCCAATGATTTCCGCCTGACCTCCCCACGCATTTCTTATTCCCATGCACGCTTACAAGACTTCTTAAGAGCTGCCTCCACGCTATGGAACTCTCTTCCATTCCCCTCAGACCCGCTCCTTCCTTCAACACCTTCAAGCAAGCCCTCAAAACACATTTCTATAAAATGGCCTACCCAAGGCCGGCCCTAGACTTTTTGCCGCCTGAGGCAAAAGTTAAGAAAATCGCCGCCGTATAGATTAAGAGGCAATGGGCGGGGATCACTCACCTTTTCCGCGTTCCAAAGTGACGTCACTTCCTGCAACGCCGTCCACTTACAATACAGTAGGCGGTGTTGCAGGAAGTGACGTCAGTGGAGCGCTCGCTGGAACGTGGAAGAGGTGAGTGATCCCCGCCCGTTGTCTCTTAATCTACACACTGGTACTTACCTATTTACAGCTGGAAGGGAGCGCAGATCGGGGGACCCAGGCGAGAGAGAGGGGGGGGGGGGGTCCGACCCCCCTCCCCACCGCTAGGCCCAATACCCCCTTTCTGCCCGCTACTCCTCCAGCTCGGCGGGCGGCCCCTCACCCACGGACAGGTGGGTGCCGCCCCCCCAGATGTGCCGCCTGAGGCAAATGTTTTACCCCGCCTCATGAGCGGGCCGGCCCTGGGCCTATCCCACATCTACCACACTCTAACTCTCTCAGTCAACCACCTTTTCCACAGTCCTACCTTATGTCCCCCCCCCCACCCTTTAGATTGTAAGCCTTTGGCAGGGCCTCCCCCCTCCCTTAGTGTGTCCCCAGCAATGACACCCTTCTCATGGACTAACACGGACTTATTTTGCCTGGTCTCTGTAAAATGTATTTTATACCCTGATTGCATGTATAACCTTGTGCTATGTTGTATAACAGTTTGCTACCTCTCTGTTTGACACCCTTTGTTGCAATGTATGTATCCCTATTTATTGTCCAGTGCTGAGTAATATGTTGGCGCTTTATAAATAAAATTAATAATAATAATAATTTTCCCATCAAAACCCGGAAAACTCTTCTATGGTAACTCGTGTTTGTAGCGAGCAGTCCAAATCTAATAGAGTTGTTTTCTGTTGATTTAGTCTATAATTTGTTTCAATACTATAAAGAGAAAACCATTGCAACCATTTTCTAAGTGATTCTTTAGGTTCTGACAGGGTTAGCAAAATGTCGTCCGCATAGACTATTGCCTTATTCTCTGCATCTCCTGCTCCAATTGCCAATTATAAACATAGAATACCATCCTGAACAAGACTAATATTAGACTGTACTATAGAATCTGTAACGTGGATATGATATGAGACAAGCCTCTATAGACTTCTGGAGCCCCATAACCAAACTACCAGGAACTAGGCTTTCATAATAGCAACTATGGGACTTACCTGGAGGCTATCCAAATTGCAGAGAAAAGGAAGGGGGACAGACCCCAGAAAAAGAAGAGAAGAGTTGAGAAAGAAATAGTGAGAGAAAAGAAAAGAAGTGCCAGCCAGCACTAATAAATCAACCTGATCAATTAAGAAATTACAGGTTAACAGGACCACACACCTTATCAACAATATGCATTTTATCCTAAAGAATAGCTGTCAAGTGTTCTAATATATATATGTATACTGTATATACTTGCATATAAGCCAACCCGTGTATAAGCCAAGGTACCCACTTTTCCCTAAGAAAACAGGAAAAAGTGATTGACTCGCATATAAGCCCCTTCCCCAGTATAGCCCCCTCCACAAAAGCCAGATGGGCTCCCAGTACAAATCACCCCCTCCCCATATCCAGATGTGCCCCAAGCAAGATACAGCTGTGTCTCAAGATGCCACACAGATATAATTCTGGATCATCGCACCGTTGAGAAGTTGCTAGCATGCTCTGCTCCACAAGCCGGGGACACATGTAGTCTTGAGCAGTGCACTCTGCATGTTGCAGGGGATGGGGCACAGAAACAGCAGGGAGCCAGCGGGCAAGAGCAGGATTGCTAGTGCACGATCCTTACGCTCCAATGCTAGCAACAAAACCTGCTCCCCCATCCCTTCTGCTCCACTGACTCGAGGGGGTAACTTTTCTTGTGCTGAAAAGTTTGGCTTATATGTGAGTATATACAGTATGTGTGTATATATATTAATATATATATATATATATATATATATATATATATACATATGTATATATTCATATGTATATATATATATATATATATATATATATATATATATATATATATATACACATATGTATATATTACAAACTTTAGACACATTTGGGGGATGAGGATTGAGTAAACGTTGCTGAAATTATTTCAATTTAGACATAGGTTTTGCAAGCAAACAGATCCAAGGATCCAATAGGACCTCAATGTCGGTATAACGCTTTATCAATCTAACTACCTCAGTCCAATAAAATTGTATTTCGGAGCAAAACCAGTTATGGATTTTTCCAAGTTTCCCACAATTTCTCCAGCATGCTGGGGAAACTGAAAAATTCCATTTGTGAAGATGAACTGGAGTCTGATACCATAAGAACAAGAATTTATATATATTCTCTTTAGTAGTTACACAGATGAAGGTTTAGAAGTGTTGGACCAGATCTTTGACCAGGACTCCAGATTTGTTTTAGGTAAAATTTTCAGCTTGTATCCCAGCTGTTGCTGAGGCACAAGCAAATTACGGAATATTTCAACTGGCAATCCTGTGTCAGTGGTAGGGCAAACAGGTAGATCTAGAGAAAATGATCTGATTGTAAGATCCAGAGACACTCTCCCTAAAATGGTGAACTTCCCAACCAAAATCCTTGTACTCTGCGGGACTCTCTAGAAATGGGAGAATTTGTTGGAAAACAGAAGTATGACTGTTCAAACAGATAAGACAGACAATCAGATATCGTTGAATGGCAAACAATTATTTCAGAGCAAGCGGTGCCTGAACAGATATTTTTGACAATTTTCAGCTACATGTGTTGCTGCTTGGGACAATGTTGTTCTTCCCAGATGCTCCCAAAAAGTGTGGGTGCATTTCTGCTCGACTGGGGCCTGCAGAGAACATACACCTTTCCTCCAAAGAACTTATTAGGGAAGGTACTTCAAAAAGTGGTGGAGGATCAGGCCACTATAATTCTTGTTATGACAGACTGACTAAAATAGGTTTGGTATCTATTGTTACCCTACCATTCAGTAGAGGAGCCATTGATCCTGCAGATCTTGGATGATCTTTTGAAGCAGGGGCAGGATTGCCATCCTCAAGGCGTGGTTTACTCAACCTGAACAAAAGCAGAGCTATTGCTGTACAGCAGCCCTCTTTTATGTTATCTTAATGATGAAATAAAGAGTTGAACATTTTTACATTAGTGGCGAGTACTGATCCCCTTCCTATGATGTGGCTTTTTGAATGGCGCTTGTTACTAAACAAAGGGCCATCAGAACAAGTTGTTTCCACTTTGCTGTATGCTAGGGACTCTGTCACCTAAGCAATTTACTTCAAGCTACGTTTCCACTAGTACGTAACAAATTTGATACAGAAACCGCGCAAACGAATTCACATGCACATTTTTGCACATTTTTTTGTGAAATCGCATTGAATTTGTATATTTTTCCAAATGTGCATTTTAACCATGTCGTGCCTGTGTGTTTTTTTTTATTGAAATGTATGCGATTTCGCCATGGTAAACTACATGTCGAAAACGCAGGTGAGTTTCCTATTCATTATATTACATACGAACAGCACACTATGCATGCGGTGTGCAAACTCTGCTGCTGATTTTTTTCCCACATAGCCCTGCGCGCAGATTCTGTTTTTAGTGGACATGGGTCTATGACTATGGAAAGTTTTGTAAGTTTAACAAGGATTCTTCAGAAATCCTAATGTTTTCTGTTCTAGACTTCCTACCAAGGCCAGTTCTAGGAACAACGGGGCCCCTGGGCAAAATTAACTTGTGGGGTCCCCTGACAGACCACCACTCCACAGCACATTAGGGGCCCCAAAATTGACCTGACTTCCAGAACAATCACAAATTGCATTTTTGGGTGACAGTAATGGAGCACAAGCATATATGGCTGTACTTACTAGTCTGTACCTCCTTTATTTCCTATGCTACACAGATTTTAATTGAGTTAGCCCATGTTTGGTAGCCCCCACCTGATGTGATATACTATATTTCTTCCTCTGCATTTGCACACAGGTCACACAATCCTACAAGTAAAAGTAAAAATGGTGGACAAATGTAAGCTACAAAATAATCAGTCCAATTCTCCACACAGAGACAGGAGAAGTAGCACTGGCAGGGAATCACCTTAATTTGAGTAGCCGTTTGAAGAGCTGACCTTCACTCATCCAGCATTGCACAAATAGGCTATCCATGCCTGCATGTCATGGGGTCGCTGCAGGGAGAAGAGAGCCAATGAAACAGGAGGTCGTCTAATAAAGAAAGATAAAGCGCACGTTAGCTCGAGAGGTGACACATGTGCCCCTGACGCTACTGAACGTCTGAGTCACATAAATTACTTCTGCAGCCAGCATGCTTCTTATCTTCCTATCAGGCGTCCTGTTTCCTTGGCTTCCCCCTGCAGCGACCCCGTGACATGTAGGCATGAATGGAGCTGCTTGTACTCTGTAGGCATGGATGGAGCTGCAATTCCAGCGGCACATCCTAAAAGTAAGCCTTACCCTTATCAGTATAGCCAGAGGGGGGGGCATCTTGGGGTGCCCCTGCAGGCTCTGGGGCAATTGCCTTTTTTGCCTCTATTATAGTGCCGGCCCTGCTTCCTACAGAAAGGTCTAGATATAGATTTAACATTGTACACTCTTAAAGTGCATTTAGCAGCTTTGGCTGCGTATTTCATGATTCCTTTTATTTCAAATAAAAGATTTAATAAGGCGGTAAAAACAAAGTCAATGGTGAAAAAACCTACTGTACCACCTTGTGATCTGAATTTAGTTCAAAACTTTATTATGCAGTTCAATTTTTTGCATAAAGTTTCCATTAACCACTTAAGGACCACTTAAAGATCAGGCCATTTTTCACAAAATAGGCCACTGCAGCTTTAACCACTTTACCCCCACGCATACGGATTTCTCCGTCCCTTTTTCCATCTTTTCAATCCGTACTTTCCGCCTACTTAGCGCACGGCGCTGGCACAGACCATACTGGGCCTGCGCAGTACGCTCCTGGTGCCATCAGCGGGAGCGAGGACACGGCAACGCAGGCGCAGTGGTTTTCATACTTTAAAGTCTGAAATTCCAGAAGTGAACCAGAGACGGGGCTGGAGCATTGGGGAGTGGCTGCGCTGGCACAGGATGTCTGTAGGGGACCATTAGAAGCCCCGGGTAACTTCAACTCATTTCCCCCCGACCCCCCTACAGTATCCCTTTAAGGCCTCGCTGCAGGGCCACACAACCCAGCACACAAGTGATTCCTCCCCCTCCCCCTTTCTCCCCACCAACAGAGCTTTCTGTTGGTGGGGTCTGATCGCCCCTCCAATGTTTATTTTTTTGTAAATATTTTTAAATTTTTTTTTTTTTAAATATGCTTATTTTTTTTTCACAGCCTTCCCTCCCTCCCCCAGTCAGCCAATTACAGTGATCGGCTGTGATAGGAGGCTTCAGCCTATCACAGCGGATCACTCCTGAGTCCCCCAGGATCGCAGCACTGTACACTGTTATTAGATGGCTGGGAGACTGATGGCGGAGCGCATCGGCGCGCACAATCTCCTGCAAAACACGCACCCAGGACTGCACGCGTTAGCCGGTCCTGGGGCTGCCGCCGCATCCACGCCAGAACCGCATCCATGCCAATTGGCGTGGAGCAGTCCTTAGGAGGTTAAGGACCTAGTGCTTAAAATATGGTTTGGTGGTGAAAACTGCGGCCAGGTGTATTAGAGAAAAACAAGCCTTAAACATTAAACCACCATTCATGTCTATCATGGAGGATATAATTATTTTTGAAGGGACTCCGAGCAGTGCAGTAACTATGGAAAGATGCATATCATTTTAAAGCTCTCTTTCTCCTCTTTCCAATGCCCTACGCTTTTTAGATTTCAATCGCGAAAATAGAGAAAACTAACAGGCGTAGGGCGACGATTTAGGTGTCGTCAGAAAGAGGAGAAAGAGAGCTTTAAAATGATAACCATCTTTCCATAGTTACTTGTATTACACAGGGCGACACTTTCCCTAGTGTCAGCAGCTCCATTCTGCTTATTGGTGCTGCTGACTTTAGGAAAAAGTCGCCCTGTGTAATACAAGTAACTATGGAAAGATGGATATCATTTTAAAGCTCTCTTTCTCCTCTTTCTGGCGACACCTAAATCGTCGCCCTACGCCTTTTATTTTTCTCTAGTTTCGCGATTGAAATCGCGGTCGCGGCAATTTCAATCGCGAAAAAATAGCAAAAACTAAAAGGCGTAGGGCTGCGGTTTATATATCATTGGAAAGAGGAGAAAGAGAGCTTTAAAATGATATGCATCTTTCCATAGTTTTTGCACTGCTCGGAGTCCCTTTAAGTTATCACCCTAATTTATTTCCGAAAGTTATGTCTGATTTCCACAAGGAGGAGGAAATCTTAATCCCTTCCTTCTGTTCTAATTCCTCAAATAAAAGTGGAAAAAATTCAGCTCACTGGATGCGAGGAAGATAATTATGGTTTATATAAACATAACTTCTGCATGAAGGAAGGAAGTTAATTTGTTTTTTCAGTTTCTGGGTACCCGGAAAGGGTTAAGTGTCTAAAGAACACTCAGTAATTGGTTTAAAGTATGCTTTAACAAAAGCATATGGTATTGCAGGGAAGCCAGATCCTGAGAAGGTGAAAGTGCAGTCTACTAGGGGTGTCTCCTCTTCCTGGGCAGAAAGGAATTCTGCCTCAGTGCTTCAAATCTGCAAAGCTGCCACATGGGCCTTTTATGATGCATTCATAAAGCATTACCGTTTGGATCTACCAAGCAATCAAGACTTGGGTTTTGGATGTAAGGTACTGTCTTCTGTTGTCCCGCCCTGAGAGGTTCTGATATTGTATATCTCCTGGTGGAGCTGTCGTGGAGGCAAGTGGAAGCCAATATTTACTCTTACCGGTGATTGGATTTTCACGTAGCCTCCATGACAGGTGGGGGCAACCCCCCCATAATACAAACGGTAAGTCTCCTACTGATACAAGGTGATATTCTAAATACTGAAGTAGGAGGTGGTATTTAAATTGATTCGGTTCTTCCTGTCCCAGGGATGGGCGGGGTAATCTCCAGGTGGACCTGTCGTGGAGGCTATATGGAAATCAAATTACCGGTAAGAGTAATTATTGTCTTTTCCACTGCCACATACCGTAAATCTAAAAGTTGTTTGCGTAATGATTACAGATTATGATGGATGTGCTTGGAGAGACATAACTTATGAGACTCCTCAAGCACAGCAATCTGATGGAGTAAATCAGTCACCTGATGTATGTATTCTCTCTTCCTCCTGCTGGCTATAGCTATAAGCTTGCCCCTAATGAAAGCCTTATGAGCTTCCCATAATGTGGAAAAATGAGAGCCAGAACCCGTATTTATTTCAAAAAAAGTATGTATGCTTTCCAGGGTGTCCTGCCCAATTTCCTCATCAAGCAATAAGCTATTGTTCATTTTCTAAACTGAAGGCAATTTAGGATTATTAGCCAGAATGAGAGTCAAATCCAAAGGGGCATGGTCAGACCACAATATCGGGCCAATTTCTGAGGAAACTATTGTGTTTATCAGAGCAGGAGAGAGAAAGAAGTAATCTATTCTCATATAAATTGAGCATGAATGAGGATAACATGAAATCAGTATCCTCTGCATGTAGAGCCCTTCAAACATCACAAAAACCAAATTGTTTTATGAGTGATCTGAAATTCTTAAATATTTTACATATAGAAGGAAAATTCGAGGGCGTTATCTCATCTAGTAGGAAAACATATCAAATTGAAATCCCTATTATGACACTGGGACAGCTGAACTGCTCAATCCTCTTAAATACTTTCTCCAAAAATTGCAGTTAGTGATCATTTGGGGCGTACACTACCGCTAGTACCATATCTAAACCATATAAGGACCCCTGAAGAATAATATATTGTCCCTTGGAATCGCTGCATGTGGTCTTAACTTTGAAGGGGCATCTATTATGGATCAGTAAAGCTAGCCCTGCTTTTTTAACAGGAGCACTGACAGTGTATGAAGTTGGGTAGGCCTTGCTCTTTAAATAACCAGGTCGTTTAGATGAAAACCTAGTTTCCTGTTAAAACATGAAATCCGCTCCAATCCGGTCTAAATCTTGCAAAGCTAAATACCGCTTCCACACAGAATTAAGGCCTTTAGTGTTTTTAAGTGACCATCTTTACCATTGATGTATCAAAAAAAATCCCAAACTAAAAATGCAGCAATCCCAAGGGAAAACAACATCCATATTGCCCATACAGTGGTGTGAAAAACTATTTGCCCCCTTCCTGATTTCTTATTCTTTTGCATGTTTGTCACACTTAAATGTTTCTGCTCATCAAAAACCGTTAACTATTAGTCAAAGATAACAAAATTGAACACAAAATGCAGTTTTCCCCTCTCCCCTCATAGCTGTACCTGGTATTGTAGTGGTCCCTCCAACCCCCTTTCCCTCTTACAGCAGTCTTTTGAATTTAAGTGGTCTCTTTCACCACCTTATAGCTTTATAGTGTAGTTTATAGTGTAGTTCCCTAGGTAGACTAGTGGTCCCTCTCACCCCCTTTATAACTTGGTAGTCTAGTGGCTCTGTTTTACCTTAATAGCATTCTCTGGTAGTGTAGTGGCCCCTCTTATGGCAATCCCTTGTAGTCTAGTGGTACCTTTTCACTCTCATGGATTTCCTAGTACTATAGTGGTATACAAACCCATGATGTCATCAAGCCAGGGCCAAGTACATGCAAATAGAGGAGGTTGGCTGCATTACAAAACATGGGAGAAAGCTGATCGCCATGGTAACTAGAAGAGTGACCAAGACTTGCATAGCATCACTTCCTGCTCCTGACATCTGACAAAGGGGGAAGGGAGGAGGGATCGGACACCGTGGTGGGGTACCCTGGTTATAGCCCTATATGATGCTTGGAGTGATAAGTGCATTTCTGATTTTAATGTTTCTGTTTAACAGATGGAATTAAAGAACTTATTGGACAATACCTCCTCTGCTTTTGAATTTGCTAAGGAGTTAATTAAGCACAACCTTGTAAGTTGTCTTTTTTTACGGTAATACTTTAACATCGTTCATCCTTTTTGTTCTCTGATTATTTAAATAACTTTGTCTTGTAAGGTGGTGTTCCGAGCAGGTGAAGGAGCTTTGCAGGTATTACCAACCCTGGTAGATGTCATCCCTGAGGCACGTTTAAACTTGGTTATTTACTATCTTCGACAAGGTAATGCTGGTTTTGAGACATCTATACAATTGCATATCATTTCCATGGTATTATGTTTGTCCCCTGAAATCTGCTGTCTTATGGAGAAGACACTGGGGTAAATTTAAAAGTAATTCTGTTGACAGAACATACAGTTTTCAGTTCCTATTCTGTGCCACCCAGCAGACAGCTACAGCATGTATCAGGTTGTCCATCTCACCAGGGACTGACCTCAACAACCTGCCTTCCTTGATGGTGTGGAATAGCTGCTTTCTATTGTCCAGCTTTTTTTTTTCCGTCCAAGGCCTATTATAACTAGCCACCTCCTGGCCAAAAGAAACCCCCCAGTACATTAAAGGTAGCCAGATAACCCCCCACCACACACACACACACACACACACACACACACATATGCACAGTAAAGGTAGCTAGATGACCCCTCCCTCCAGTACAGTAAAAGAAGCCAGATGACCCCCCCCCCCAGACAATATAGGTAGCCATATGACATCCCCTCATCCCCAGTATAGTAAAGGTAGCCCAATGATTCCCTCCTCCCACCATTACATTAAAGGAAACCAGAGCTGAGAGAATATAAAAGTTTTATACATACCTGGGGCTTCCTCCAGCCCCATGTGCACAGATTGCTTCCACGCCGCCTTCTTTGGTCTTCTCCCTCATAGCAATATGGGTGAAATAGGCGTCCTGGTGTGTATAAAATTCTTTAAAAACAAATAAAAGCGAAAGAAAGTAAGGTAGCTTACCTCAAATAACAAAATCTTTGTAACAACAAAATATTTTTATTACTAAGCACAGGCAATGTGTTTCACGAGTCTAAGCCCGCTTCCTCAGGCCAATAACAGTGCCTAAAGTAATAATAATTAGGACTCCTCAGTACAATCATATACAAAAACAATAAATAAATCCATACACAGTATTGACTAGAAAACATATAGTTGGAATTATGTTCAAACATTAGATACAATACTATTTACATATGTAGCTCATTAGAAATTATACACATATCCATGCATACATATCTCTGTGTTAGAGAATATCCTGTTATACATAAAATATTTTGCAAATTATCAGTACAAAAAAATTAGTCCAAAGATGATCAAAACCACGTACACATGTGTGTGTATATATATATATATATATATATATATATATATATATATATATATATATATATATATATATGTATATATATGTATATGCACACATATCTGGGCTGAGCTTATTTCCAATAATAATGCAGAAATATTGCATAAACCCATTAGTCAGCAGGGAATTAAACTGCAATGGGCTAAGTGTAATCATAAAAAATAACAAAAGTTAGGGGCCAGAGAAATCAGCTGATAAAAACCTGTGCAAATGCAAACTTATGCAAAATTAAAAAACACAATTGACTTGGACAAATGTATTTCTACACAAATGTAAAACTTACTATAATTACTTCGCCAGTGAGCAACAAATGGACAGGCTGCAGGTAGCGCTGGATCTGTTCCATCTCGCTGTTCTGCATATTAAAAGCTGACTAGTCACTGTTATGGTAAAACAATATATAGATATTGTGCTAGAATAAGACAGTAGGGGGAGCACTGACTACCACAGTATCATGGAGAGCAAATAGGTAAAGATAACACTTACCAAATGGAAACACCTCATTAGCATAGGGAGCCTCTAAATGAGAACTTATCAGAACTAAATAGACTCTGTTGGGGCAGGAAGAGGGCGGCGGTTTGGTGGTGATGTCATATGACGACATCAGCCAGAAGTTCCGGCGTCGCCATTTTGGACAAGGGCAGTGATTGACAGCACTGATCGCGCAGGCGCAGTACAGGGGGCGACCTCCAAGTTGCGCTGACGTCATCGCCGGGACCGGGTCGGAGCTCCGGCGAATGGCTGCGGGGAGAGCTGCGGAGAGGGACGTGCTGGGAGCTTGGGGCTGGAGGAAGCCCCGGTAAGTAGCGCTTATTTTCTTAATCTTTGCCTGATGACTCCTTTAAGCCTCCCATTCATTAGCCTATAGCTTTATCACTACTTATCACAATGAACTGATCTATATCATGTTTTTTCCGCCACCAATTAGGCTTTCTTTGGGTGGTACATTTTGCTAAGAGCTACCTTACTGTAAATGCACTTTAACAGTAAGGATAAGAAAAAAACTTTAAAAAGTTATTATTTCTCAGTTTTCAGCCATTCTAGTTTTAAAATAACACATGCCTCCATAATTAAAACCCACGTATTGTATTTGCCCATTTGTCCCGGTTATTTGACCGTTTAAATTATGTCCCTATCACAATGTATGGTGACAATATTTTATTTGGAAATAAAGAGCATTTTTTCTGTTTTGCGTCCATCACTATTTACAAGCTTATAAAAAAAAAAGTATTTCATCTTTACATAGATATTCAAAAAGTTTGTGTTTTTTGATTGTAATGTTTTTGTTCTTTTATTATTAAACATTTTATGTGGGTATTTTTGGGAGGGTGGGGTGTAAATAGTATTTGATTTGGGTAAATATATGTGTATTTTAATTTTTTTTTTTACGTTTAGATGTAGTTTTACTTTTTGGTCACAAGATGGCAACCTTGAGTTTGTTTACATGACGTCACTCTAAGCGTACAATGTAGCAGTCAGAAAAAGCGAAGCTTCCAAAAGAAGCTGTCGCTTTTTCTGCGGGGGAGAGGAATCTGATCGGGCACCATGGCCTGGTTCATTGATTCCTGGGCTAACGATCCGCAGGCAGGAGCGCGCGATCGGCAGCGGGAGCGCACATGTCCTCCTTGACTTGGAACTACGTCAAGGAGGACAAAGTGGTTAAGAGTCTTGTATGAGACCTGTGAAGTCCCCCTTGGAGCAATCAGTGAAAGGTTAAAAAGTAGAATTCATGTCACCTCCAGTAACCGTATAGCCTTCCATAAAGGTATCTAATGTCAGAAGAGTTCTCAGTATAGTGAGCACTTGATCCGTATTAGGCATATACAATCCCGCCACAGTAAAACGAACACATCCTATTGTGAGTTTTAAAAACACAAATCTTCTTTGCGCATCCTAAAAGACCTCCACTACCTCTGCTGCCAGAGAGTGATGTAGGGCAATAGCTACACCTAATAGCTACACCTCTAGATTTAGAGTTATCATAATTTGAGAAGAACCACCTGGTGTAATATTTGTTACGAGTGATATCAGGCGTCTTACCTTTTCCGGGTGACATTTGTATAATACATGAGACCTCTTTCTTGGTTCATTAAAACCATTGACATTTAATGTACATACTTTCACAGCCATAACCCTTTAACAAAGAAATAATAGTTATAGCACCGATCACACAGGCCATTAACCAGGGGCAGGGAGTAAACATAACCCATCACAAATGCCTCAAGTCAAGAAGAAAGAAATGAGAAAGAAAGAACAAAGAAGAAAAGAGACAAGGAAACCAGAGTAAGGAGTGGGGACAGAAAGAACCACACCAAAAAAGAGTAATTGAGGTAACTTATGAGACCATAGCAGCTGAACCCATCATGTTTTGGCTGCTCCCAAACCTGGAGGACATGATTGGTCCCGACATTAGCTTTCAGCCTGTGCCCACCCTCTCAGCCATGATAAATATCAAAATATAACTAAAAAAAAGCCATATTGAACATATAAAACATATATTATCCATTACCCAGCTCTACCAGCAAGACCCCTGGCCCAAACAACAGGCCACAGGGTCCTGATAAGGCTACAGGACATTAAGGGCAGCAGAGAATAGAATGGAAGCACTTGGTAAAGAGAGCCCACAATGCCCTGCAGCCCATAAGACAAGTTCACAAACAGAGTTAACAGTGACACTCTATAGCAAGGTGGAATATTGTGTACTGAGGCTCGCTGGCTTGCCCCTCAATCCTGGGACAATACAACCACATTAAACGCCTCCATCGTAGCTCCTCAAACCATCAGCATAATTAAAGTGACAATACTTACAGGATGTAAACCTAAAAAGCTAAAACGCCCCAAAGTCTGCATCATATATATTGCAGTTTAAATTAGAGAGCAAAGGCCGATGAAAAAGAAACAAAAACAAACAAAAAAGTAAATAAAAAAACAGGAAAAAAAAAAAAAGATAACAGAAGAGCCAAATGGAGGCACCACATAGGAACAAGGTCTCAGCAGGATAAAAGGTAGCCAATGTTGTCTAATCGTCTCTCGCCGGGTCATCAGAAGGAATGCCCATCACTGCAACAGGTTCAGGGTCTTCCCTCCTACCCACCTGCCCACCTTCTGCCAACACTTTCTTTGAGGCAATGGAGAGAGGGAGTTCAAGTGTGGCCAGTCTGGTAGTAGCATATCCGGTATAGCAAGGGCATCAGAAATCTTTGGAAAATCTTGAGGGCCCAGGAAAATATAGGACTGTCCCTCCTTCCAAATGACAAGATAAAAGGTGAAACCCCAAGAATACTGTGCCCCACATGAACGAACTGCTTCCAACAAGGGCTTTAAGGCTCTGCGACGGAGAAGAGTGTATCTAGATAAATCCGGGTAGAATTGCAAAGCTGCTTTGTCAAAGGACTATCACGGTGTAGTGCCGCCATGTTGGCCTCCTTCTTGGAGTAAAAGTGTAGGCGGCAGATAACATCATGAGAAGACTTATTGTGAACAGGGCCAAATGCTCTATGGAAGGGCAGCTCCTCCGTCTAATAAAAGTCTAAAAATACCTTAAAGTGAGGGGATAAGATTGTCCTATAGAGATGCTTCTGGCAGGCCCCGAATGTGCACATTGTTGCGCCTACTATGATTTTTGAGATTGTACAGCTTAAACATATGGTCTTTGTAATGTTTTGTCTTGCACCCTAGATTTTTCTACAAGCCCAGTAAACTTTCACCTCCATTGCTTCTTGCTACTTTCCACTCTACCCCCCCATCATAATGTTCTAATGTTGTTAACAATATTTATCGGGCACCCTTTTTTCAGCTTTTTTCGCCATATAAATGATAATTGCATTAAAGTCTATGGCGGCACCCTTTTCATCCACTTGCCGCCGGCAGGGTTGCTCGAATTCCCCCTTTCACTATTCGAGTTGTCGCGAATTCAGGTTCGCGAAAATCCGGATACGGTCGTAATCACGACAAATTCAAATTCGCATTTGCCTACTGATGATGACAGAATCTGGAATCACGAGTCGTGAGATTAAATTGCTTCCAAAACTTCTTTTAGGGTAAATGATGCATAAAGCATCATTTTTTTTTTAAAGAAAAAATTAAATTAATTATATATAATTGAAAAAAAAATTGATGAAAAACATTTGTTTTCTGTAAACATTCTGTTTTTTCTGTAAAAAAAAATAAGGCCAAAACAGGAGACTGATGGTTGGTGACAAAAAAACATTCCCAGCCACCTCATGTACCCCTGTCACCGACAACAGGGGCCAGGAACGTGCCTTCAATCCAGGCCTGGTCGATCTTCAGGAAGGTGAGTCTGTCCACAGACTCTGGGGACAGACGAGAGCGCTTCTCAGTGACCACGCCACCGCACTGAAGCACCTCTCGTACAGCACGCTGGAAGGGGGGAAAGACAGGACTTCCAGGGCGTACTGCGCCAGCTCACCCCAGAACTCCAAGCGCTTGACCCAGTACTCCATGGGGTCCACAGGGCCATCACCGGTGTCGAGCACGCTGAAGGACCCCATGTAATCTGCCACCATCCAGGTCAGGTGCTGGTTCTGACTTTGAGAGGAGGATACTGCTGCAGGCACCTCCTCTCTTGGCAGCTCTACCGTCTTGTAGAGTGCCTTAGTGAGAGACAGCAGGTCTTCTGGGTGCCTGCTTCTGCTGTTGGCACTGGCTGCTGTGCTGGCTGGACAGGGACAGAGTGGGTGGAGAAGGCTGTGGGAAGGCTTCCTCCAATCGGCAAACAAGGACCTGCTGCAACTACCTTGGTCACTGCTCAGGGTCTCCAGCAGGCAGGAACTGACCCAGCTTCCCCTTCAGCCTTGGGTCCAGGATCATGCTGATGCAGATGTCCTCCTGAGCACGCATCTGCTTCACCCTGGGGTCCCTGCGCAGGCACCGCAGCATATGCACTGCCATGGGGAACAGTTCGGACACAGCAGAGACGTTATCATCAGGGGCATCGTCGTTGGCACCCCCAGAGCCGACATCGCTGTCCTCCTCCTCTGGCCCCTGAGCCTCGCCCTGCCTTCTCCACCCCCGCACCACTGCAGCTGCGCTTTCCTGTTGCACCTCAGCGTCGAGGTCAGGGACCTCCAACTACCCCTCCAGCAACTCAAAGTCTTCTGGAGAGGTGGACTGCGCAGCCGGCTGCTGATCCAGCTGGGTCAGGGCCTCCTCTCCCGCTTCCATCAGATCACACAGGGCCCTGTCCAGCAGATAAACCATGGGCAACCACTCGCAGAGGGATGCCTGTTCCTGGCTCACCAGGTTGGTTCCCTGCTGGAAGGGAGCCAACACCAAGCACAACTGCTCTGCCCCCACTGTGCGTTGGAGAGGACCTGGAGGTTGGTGGTGGTGCCGGAAATAGTTGCGTCTATGATGTAGCGGCTGACAGCCCTCCTCTGCTCAAGCAGCCGCTCCAACATCGCCAGGGTGGTATTCCAGCGAGTTGGCACATTAATGACAAGCCGGTGTCGTGGCAGGCCCTGGCGCTGCTGCAGGTCAGCCAGGTTTGCTGAGGCACCGGTGGAACGGCGGAAATGGCGTACAATTTTCCTTGCCGCTTCCAGCAGATTGTCCATCCCCGGGTAGGTGCGCAGGTACTTCTGCACCACCAGGTTCAGGATGTGGGCCAAACGGGATGTGGGTCAATGTTACATTTCGCATGGAGTTTGTGTGCTGCACCTGGAGCAAAACAGAAACAAACGCACAAACCCGCAACCAGGCAGAGATGTCACTGTTAGGAAAGGACTGACAAACCAGGAGTAAATGAATAATAATGATTTATTATTAAATGAAAATTAAGTAATGCTATGCATTAACCTCATGCACAGAAACAATCAGCATTGACTTGCAGGTGAAGTATTTTACAGGCATACATACACTGCAGCAATAATACAGGCAGATATATTCAAATAGCATATATACACAGCAATGATGATACCGGCAGATGTATTCAATAAGCATACAAATGTATGAGAATCATGATATATACAAGGACCTCTCTGCATAAAGCAATTTATGCAGAGTAGATCTAGTGTATAGAACTGTGTGCACACTGACCCTGGATCCAGAATAGTATCCACAATATAAACCTAGAAATATATACAAATACAAGATGCACAACCGAGGAGGAGACACACGGATAGTCAGCAGTACAGTACATCAAACAGTACAGGAATCGCTAGGCAAAGAATAGTCAGTAATACAAAGCACAAGGTCAACACAGGAGATCAATAGAGCAGGGAATCAAGGAACTAGGAAATATACCAGGAACAGGGAACTCAGGGCAGGATGGCTAGAACCAGGAACAAAGAGCTAGCAACTAGTGAGTGTTCAGGTGTGGCTTAAATGCCATGCTGAGAGACCATGTGACAGTCCAGGCCTCCTCCCTGTCTGTGGAGAGATATCTAGAAAGTCCGCCCTCTGCTGGTGGGCAGAGGAAAGTTCAGGTTGCAAATTCACAGAGGAGGCAGGTGACATCTGCTGGTGAAGCAAAGGTAGTTCATGCATGAATTTACCAGCAGATGCAGATTGTGACATTATTCCCCCCCCCCCCCCCACCCCCCTCCTCAAGGAGCAGCCTCGGATGCTCCACTTGGACTTATGCCCACCTGGGTACCAGGAAACACTGGCAAAGAGGCAGGCCATAAATTGGTCAGCAAACAAGGTCACAACCCGGGTATTACCGGGCTGACTGGACAAAAGGACCCAGAGGCAATAGGACATGTTGCAAGTCACTCTGAAGACCTTTGGGTGAAACAGAAAACTGAAGGACACCAAAAAGAGCCATAGACTGGACATCCACAGGAGCAGAGCATCTGAGGTCATCAAATAAAACAGAAAACTGGATGCCATCAGGAAGGGATGCATAATGGCCACAAGCAGGAGGAGTAGGATACCACCAGGAGAGGCACCGGGCAGGAACTCATCAGGAGAGGCACCAGACAGGAATTCATCAGGAGAGGCACCAGACAGGAACTCATCAGGAGAGACACTGGGTAGTGAAGCAGTCAGGGAAGCAGACTGGAATCCGTCAGGAGCAGCAGGCTGGAGCCCATCAGGAACAGTAGACTTGAGGCCATCAGGAACAACAGACTCGAGGCCGTCAGGAACAGCAGACTCGAGGCCGTCAGGAACAGCAGACTCGAGGCCATCAGGAACAGCAGACTCGAGGCCATCAGGAACAGCAGACTCGAGGCCATCAGGAACAGCAGACTCGAGGCCATCAGGAACAGCATACTGGAGGCCATCAGGAACAGCAGACTGGAGGCCATCAGGATGGATAAACTGAAAGTCATTTTCCAATAGGGCAGGCAAAGCAGCAGACTGGATAACAGTTTATAAATGCAGGGTATCTGGAGGAATCTGTGGGAACTGAGTACCAGAAAATGTTTTTGAGGACGAGCCATCAGCAGAAATGAGTGTGCACTTAGCCTCAGCAGAAAACTGTGGGAGCCCTCTTTCAGCAGAGAATTGAGGGAGCTGGATCTCAGCAGGAGTCTGTGGAAACAGGGCATTAACAGGGGTCTGTGGTGCCTGAGTGTCAGACATCTGTGCGGATTGAACTTCAGCATAAGTCTGTGCTCTAGCAGAGGTTGAAGTGCAAAGGGCATCAGCAGAGACTCGAGAAAGCTGGACCTTTGGCTGAGCGACTGGCTGGACCACTGGCTGCATAGCTGACAAGACCTTTGGCAGAGCAATTAGCTGAACCTCAGATTGAGCAACTGGCAGACTAACTGATCGAGCACCCAGCTGGGCCTTTGGCTGAGCTGTGGAGTATGGTTCTGCTGGAACGGCAGACTGAGACTCTGCCGGAGCAGCTGGCAGGAGACCTGCTGAGATGTCTGGAGGACACACTGCCAAACCAACTGACCGAGGTTCTGCCAAGCTGTCTGACTGGGCCACTGCCAAACTGACCAACAGGGACACTGCCAAGCCGACCGACAAGGACACTGCCAAATCTTCTGAAAGGGGAAACATTGGACCGACAGACACGGGTACTGCTGAGCTGACTGGCACAGGCAGGGCTGAGGAGACTGGCACAGGCAGAGCTGAGGAGACTGGCACAGGCAGGGCTGAGGAGACTGGCACAGGCAGGGCTGAGGAGACTGGCGCTGCTGAGGAGACTGGTGCTGCTGAGGAGACTGGCACAACTGGAACATCAGAATGGAGTATAGATGGAACATTTTTCTGCAAAGAAACAGTTTGTAGATCTGCGGGAACCGCCAACATAAAGTGATGTGAAAAACTATTTGCCCCCTTCCTGATTTCTTATTCTTTTGCATTTTTGTCACACTTAAATGTTTCTGCTCATCAAAAACTGTTAACTATTAGTCAAAGATAACATAATTGAACACAAAATGCAGTTTTAAATGATGGTTTTTATTATTTAGTGAGGAAAAAAAACTCAAAACCTACATGGCCCTGTGTGAAAAAGTGATTGCCCCCCTTGTTAAAAAATAACTTAACTGTGGTTTATCACACCTGAGTTCAATTTCTGTAGTCACCACCAGGCCTGATTACTGCCACACCTGTTTCAATCAAGAAATCACTTAAATAGGAGCTATCTGACACAGAGAAGTAGACCAAAAGCACCTCAAAAGCTAGACATCATACCAAGATCCAAAGAAATTCAGGAACAAATGAGAACAAAAGTACTGTAATTGAGATCTATCAGTCTGGTAAAGGTTATAAAGCCATTTCTAAAGCTTTGGGACTCCAGCGAACCACAGTGAGAGCCATTATCCACAAATGGCAAAAACATGGAACAGTGATGAACCTTCCCAGGAGTGGCTGGCCGACCAACATTACCCCAAGAGCGCAGAGAAAACTCATCCGAGAGGCCACAAAAGACCCCAGGACAACATCTAAAGAACTGCAGGCCTCACTTGCCTCAATTAAGGTCAGTGTTCACGACTCCACCATAGGAAAGAGACTGGGCAAAAACGGCCTGCATGGCAGATATCCAAGGCGCAAACCACTTTTAAGCAAAAAGAACATTAAGGCTCGTCTCAATTTTGCTAAAAAAACATCTCAATGATTGCCAAGACTTGTGGGAAAATACCTTGTGGACCGCCGAGACAAAAGTTGAACTTTTTGGAAGGTGCGTGTCCTGTTAAATCTGTCATAAAAGTAACACAGCATTTCAGCAAAAGAACATCATACCAACAGTAAAATATGGTGGTGGTAGTGTGATGGTCTGGGGTTGTTTTGCTGCTTCAGGACCTGGAAGGCTTGCTGTGATAGATGGAACCATGAATTCTACTGTCTACCAAAAATCCTGAAGGAGAATGTCCGTCCATCTGTTCGTCAACTCAAGCTGAAGCGATCTTGGGTGCTGCAGCAGGACAATGACCCAAAAGACACCAGCAAATCCACCTCTGAGTGGCTGAAGAAAAACTAAATTAAGACTTTGGAGTGGCCTAGTCAAAGCCCTGACCTGAATCCTATTGAGATGATGTGGCATGACCTTAAAAAGGCAGTACATGCTAGAAAACCCTCAAATAAAGCTGAATTACAACAATTCTGCAAAGATGAGTGGGCCAAAATTCCTCCAGAGCGCTGTAAAAGACTTGTTGCAAGTTATCGCAAATGCTTGATTGCAGCTAAGGGTGGCCCAACCAGTTATTAGGTTCAGGGGGCAATTTCTTTTTCACACAGGGCCATGTAGGTTTTTTAGTTTTTTTTCTCACTAAATAATAAAAACCATCATTTAAAACTGCATTGTGTGTTTAATTATGTTATCTTTAACTAATGGTTAACGGTTTTTGATGAGCAGAAACATTTAAGTGTGACAAACATGCAAAAGAATAAGAAATCAGGAAGGGGGCAAATAGTTTTTCACACCACTGTAACTGTTGGAGTCTTTGCAGTGGTAACTGGAAGGATGGAGGCTGTAGGGAAATATTTCCGTTTAAACTTAGATTTTTGACTCAGTCTAGAAGCAGGGGTGAATTTTTGTTAAACTCACCCCTGCTTCTAGACTGAGTGCAGAAGAACAAGGCAGGTATGATGTAGGAAGCTGGAACGACCACGGAGTGGATCTAACTGCAGTCTGTAAAGGAGCAGTTCTTTTATGATTTTTGGATACAGGCAATTCCAAGTCCGTGGAACAGGTTACTGAGAACAGAGAGCATGTCTTTGCCTTGATGACTGGGGCAGAATTAACAGGTGGTGTGCTCTGAAAATCATAAGAATGAGACAAAATTCTTTGCCAAGCGATTACTAGACCAGAACCTGATTCATAGTTACAAGTCTTTTGATCAACCATAGCCTGGACAGCACGCATGCATGCCAAAACATATGAATCACCCTTTTCTACATAGAACTCAAGAAATTGATCCCAGTCACTCTTAGGGCCTGATTCACAAAGCGGTGCTAACAGTTTTCACCCTGGTGAAAAGCCCTTTATCATGCCTAAACTCAGTTTAGGCATGATAAGTTTAGGTGTGATAAGTTTAGGCATGATAAGTTTAGGCATGATAAGTTTAAGCGCCCACTGCGTTAGCACCGCAGTGCACAGCTGATCAAAAGTTTTACGCTAGCAAAGACTGGTGCACTTCGTATAAAGTTTAATGGCGCTGCTTTGCGTGCGGGACTTTGCAAGCGATCTAAACGTATCTAAACTTATCATGCCTAAACTTATCACACCTAAACTTATCATGCCTAAACTTATCACACCTAAACTGGCTTTTCACCAGAGTGGTGCAATGGTTATCATGCCTAAAGTCTCTAACTGGGTTAGCACCGCTTTGTGAATCGAGCCCTTAAAGAGGAAGCGACACCCATACTAACCTAAAAATAAAAAACACATATTTAAGTAGATAAATACTAGTTCAACTTATATATCAGATGTATTGCACTGTCCACGTTATGATTCCTGAGAATTTTATAAATGAGAAGCAGAAAATCCTATTCCAGGCAGTGGCCATTTTTCCCAGCTAATGCTGACATCATATCCTCCCTGACTCTTGTTTTCCCCCCTCCCTTCTCTTGCTCATTGTATATTCATTACCTGCCCTCCTCCCAGAGTCTTCAGACACTCCCACTGAGGTGTATACTAGAAAGTGCACTGTCTTAAGTCATCATTGTGCGACTCAGTACAGCTGTGTTTACATCACAAAAACAGGGTGATTTCAGAGCACACTTCAGAGATCCGATTTCAGCTGTCCCTTCAGGAAGTGTGTGTGCTCTCTACTCCTGGAAACAATGCTAATGAAAGAATGGTAATCTTGATGGCGTTTTGAGAACAGAACTAAGAAATCTTATTGAATCTTTGTTCACGCCACACATGGTACAAGCTCAGTGGTATTGTACATTGTTTTCGTGATTAACCCATCAAAGGGGAGACCTCCTCCTCCAACATTACTGCGCATGTGCAAACAGTCTAACGCGGCTTAGCCGCGTATAACGTATAGCATGCAGCACTTTCTTTAAACGTGCTGCGTTACAATGTAACGCAACGTGGGCACTGTGAACATCCCATTTAGTTTTCACTACTGTGTGTTAGGCTGCGTTACATGCTGCTCTAACGTGCGCCCGTAACGTCTTAATGTGAAAGCAGCCTAAGAGGGCGTGAGAGTGTAGGTGTGTGAGAGAGAGTTAGAGTGTGTGTGTGAGTGAGTTTGTCAGTGCTTCTCCCTCCCCTCTGCATAGCACAGAACGCGTTGCTGCTTCTCCCTCCCCTCTGCATAGCACAGCACGCACTCCTGCTTCTCCCTCCCCTCTCCATAGCACAGAACGCCCTGCTGCTTCTCCCTCCCCTCTCCATAGCACAGCACGCGCTGCTGCTTCTCCCTCCCCTCTGCATAGCACAGCATGCACTCCTGCTTCTCCCTCCCCTCTCCATAGCACAGCATGCGCTGCTGCTTCTCCCTCCTCTCTCCATAGTACAGCACGCGCTGCTGCTTCTCTCTCCTCTCTCCATAGCACAGCACGCGCTGCTGCATCTTCCTCCCCTCTCCATAGCACAGCACACGCTGCTGCTTCTCCCTCCCCTCTCCATAGCACAGCACGCCCTGCTGCGTCTTCCTCCCCTCTCCATAGCACAGCACACGCTGCTGCCTCTCCCTCCCCTCTCCATAGCACACGCTGCTGCTTCTCCCTCCCCTCTCCATAGCACAGCATGTGCTTCTGCTTCTCCCTCCCCTCTCCATAGCACAGCACGCGCTGCTGCTTCTCCCTCCCCTCTTCATAGCACAGCACGCGCTGCTGCATCTTCCTCCCCTCTCCATAGCACAGCACACGCTGCTGCTTCTCCCTCTCCATAGCACAGCACACGCTGCTGCTTCTCCCTCCCATCTCCATAGCACAGCACCGGCTGCTGCGCCTCCCTCCCCTCTCCATGGCACAGCACGCGCTGCTGCTTCTCCCTCCCCTCTCCATAGCACAGCACGCGCTGCTGCTTCTCCCTCCCCTCTCCATAGCACCGCACGCGTTGCTGCTTCTCCCTTCCCTCTCCATAGCACAGCATGCGCTGCTGCTTCTCCCTCCCCTCTCCATAGCACAGCATGCGCTGCTGCACCTCCCTCCCCTCTCCATAGCACAACACGCGCTGCTGCTGCTTTTTCCTCCCCTCGCCATAGCACAGTAACATGCTGCTTTCTTTCCCCTCTCCATAGCACAGTACATGCCGCTTTTCTATCCCCCCTCCATACCACAGTACATGCCGCTTTTCAAACAATTATATTTTATTGGAAGATGTGCAACAACCACATATATATACATGGTCAGGTATGTTCAACATATAATCAAGAGCATGACAATTTTGTGTACATACATATCTTCTGATAAGAACAGACTTCACACTTAAGGGACAAAGGTAATACAGAAGATGGTACTGAAAACAGAGACAACGCGTCCCATAATAAACAGAATGATAAAAAGTACTATACTATAAATCTTAACTGTTCACAATTATATATTCACATAAGAGCTGGTGGTTGTTCAATTATGAAATATAGATGAGTGGAGATAAAAAGAATACACATCTGTGCACATTGTAATGAAAATAATAACACCTGCATAGTATATGTCTTGACCATAGAAGATACAATCTTAGTTAGAAGCAACCTAATAGAGAATGTAAATTATCGGAAATTAAAGCTATTGATTAGGTCCATAATGAAGTTTCATATATTTCATGGTACCTGGGAGGGTGGGATAACAATTGGGCCTAAACACAGATGTGCATTGAGGGGAGGCCTTGATTGCCTATCTATCATTAAGTCTCGATATTCCTGGCTATCTAAGAAGTCAAACCATTGGGCCCACATAATCACATATTTTTCAACCTCCTCTGTGGTGGAGTGGCGTAATTGTTCCATTTTTTCAATCTGTTCTATCTTTTGGAACCAAAGGGAGATCAATGGAGGGTCAGTAGATTTCCATTTGAGAGGTATACATGCCTTGGCTGCATTGAGCAAATGTTTGACAAGAGATTTTTTGTATGAACGCATGCTCTCTCTAGAAGGATGTAATAAGAATACTTCTGGTAGAAATTCTAATTTTTCACTAGCAATAGTAGCTATTAATGATTGGACTCTGGTCCAGAAGAGAACAATTGATTGGCAATCCCACCAAATGTGAAGAAGAGTACCCTTTGCACTTTGACACCTCCAGCACACATCAGAGACCTGAGGGAAGCACTGATGAAGAAAGGCGGGTGTTCTATACCAATGAGCTAGCAGTTTAAAGTTCATCTCTTGAGTCAGTACACTTACTGAGCTTTTATATCCCATAATGCAAACTTTTTCCCAGTCATCTTCATCAAACGATTTTTTTAATCTGCGTTCCCACTCATCTTTAAATAAAAATATGGGCTGCTGAGATAAGTCCAGAAGGGATTTATATAGTTTAGAGACTAAGTTTCTCTGGGGAGTGTTCTGTAGAATCAAGGAGTCAAAGTCTGTAAGTTTATTTTGGGCTACCTTAATCAGGTCTTTTGCTGAGAGGAATGTTTTTAATTGGAAGTATTGCCAAAAAGGGATCTTATTTTCTGAGTCAGTTTCCAGAGTAGTTATGGGGATACAAGTCTGTCCATCGACTAGATCTTTTATAAGGAGATCCTTTCGTAGGTTCAAGTGGGGCATAAAATCTGTCTGGTGTCCAGGAAGGAAATTATTGGTTGTTCTCAATGAAGTTAAAGGGCCAGGTATAGTCGAGACTTTTTTTTCTGAACAGCACTTTTGAAAGGTCAATAAGGTAGCATTAATTAATGGATGAAATTTAATGTATTGTAGGGTTGAGAATTTGTAATCTAGTGTAGGATTAATGGGCACCACTTAATGTCTTGGCCAAAGAAATCTTTTTCTAGCCTCACCCAATCTTTAGAGTCTTCATTACAATGCCAATCCACAATTCTGCTAATCATGGAGGCTTGGTAGTATCTCCAAATGTCAGGAAGTCCTGCTCCTCCTCTGTCTCTAGGATAAGTTAGTTTATCTTTTCTAATTCTAACAGGTTTCTGTCCCCAAATAAATTTAGTGAAAGCTTTCTGTAAGGTCACAAACCAGAGTTTAGGAAGAAAGAGTGGGATAGTAGAGAAGTAATACAATATGCGAGGTAATATCGTCATCTTTAGGCTAGCCATTCGTCCAAACCAGGACAATGGCTTACTCTGCCAGTTCTCCAATGTGTGCTGGACATGCCGAAGCAAAGGGTCAAAGTTACTTTCTTTTAATGTGTCTGTTCTAGAAGTGATCTGGATCCCCAGATATGTAAAACTTTTATCTGCCCACTTAAAAGGAAAGTTTCGAATACAGGATGTTTTTGTGTCAGGGTGAAGTGTCAGGCTCATTCCAAACGACTTGGAAAAGTTAATTTTAAGGTTGGATATCTCTGCAAAAAGCGCAAATTCTTGTAGTAAATTTGGAATCGAAACTAAAGGCTTTGTTATGTAGAAAATCATATCATCAGCGTATGCTGCTAATTTATATTCTTTTTCACCTATTTGCACTTCAGAGATATTTACATTAGATTGCACTGCATTCAAAAATGGTTCTAAAGATAAAATAAAGATTAGCGGAGAGAGAGGGCATCCCTGCCGCGTGCCATTTTTCAACTGAAAGCTTTTAGAAAGAGTACAATTCACCCTGACACAGGCAGAAGGGCCACTATACAGTAGAGCTATCCATTTTTTCATAGATGGACCCAGGCCCAAACTTTCCAAAAGGGAATGTATATAAGACCAAGACACTCTATCAAAGGCCTTCTCGGCGTCGGTGGAGAGAAGTAGCCCCTCCACCGGTCGCCGAGAAAGCCAATGCTGAATATTAATGGTTTTCACTGTGTTGTCCCTGGCTTCACGTCCAGGGACAAATCCAGCCTGGTCCAGAGAGACAAGTTCTGGGATATGTGGAAGTAGCCTATTTGCAATCATTTTAGCAAAAAGCTTAATGTCAACATTTAGCAATGAAATAGGACGGTAGCTTTCACATAACATAGTATCTTTACCCTCTTTAGGGATAACCGTTATATGGGCAGTTAATAGTTCTTTGGAATGTCTGTCATTCTTAGATATGTTATTGAAAGCTTTTATGAAATGAGGAGCTAATACATCCCTATATAGGCGATAATATTGTGTGGTAAACCCGTCCGGACCTGGACTTTTCCCTGATGCTGTTTGTTTCAATGCTAAATAAAGCTCATCCTCTGTTAGTTCCTCCTCCATTTCTTTCATGTCTTGTTCCTTCAACTTTTTCAAGCCAAACTTTTTGAGGAAATCCTGAATTTTCTGGGAGTAAGACTGAGTATCTAAATTTTGTGGGAGATTGTACAGTAGAATTTCGCAAATTGGTCTGCTATCTCCTGCAATTTGTAGGTTTTAGTCTGATCTTTCTTCTTGATACAAGAGACCTGAAGTTCCATTTTACGATTATGTAGTAATCTTGCTAATAATTTGCCTGGCTTATTACCTTCCACATAGAAGGATTTCTTCCTCATAGAGAAACTATGGTTAGCTCTGTAATATAACAATTTGAGTAATCGCTCTCTAGCAACCTGCAACTCCTCATAGTCTGTCTGAGATAAAGAGTGCTTATGTGTATCTTCTAGTGTCTTTACTTTTTCGATCTGATGAGTAATACCAGCATTTCTCTCCTTTTTAACCTGGGAACCCATAGCTATAAGCATTCCCCTAATTACTGGTTTGTGTGCCTCCCATATTAAGAGGGGATTTTCATCTGGCTGACCATTACTATGGAAATAGTCCGAGATAGCAGATTTGACTTTTTGGATTCTAGTCTGATCTGGCAATAGATGAGGATTAAGTCTCCAAGTCCAATGTTTTTTCAAAGGAGGACCAATTCTTAGTTTAGTATGTACAGGAGCATGATCCGAAATTGACATGGGTCCAATATCAGAGTCGATCAGTTTTTCGAGATCTCTTTGCATAATGAAGATCATATCAATTCTAGTATATTTTTTATGAAGCCCAGAGTAGAATGTGTAATCTCTCCCAGATGCATTAACTATTCTCCAGGTGTCAATCAGTTGTAATGAGCTAAATTGATAATGTAATGAAGTCTGATAAGCCGAACCGTTTGAAATGGAAGAGAAGAGGTTCCATTGGACAAGTCCAATTTAGGATCTACAACCACATTAAAATCTCCGACCACAATCAAAATCCCTTCACAAAAAACCTTTTAATTTAGAGATTGCTTTTTTTATGAATTTGTAATGACCTGAATTTGGTAGGTAAAAATTTGCCACAGTGTATGTTTCCCCAGAAATGTTTCCTTTGATAAACAGAAACCTGCCCTCTTCATCCTTCATAATGTCAACTAAGTCAAAATTAAGGCGCTTGTGAATCATAGTTGTGACCCCCTTTGATTTTCCATTGGGATTAGTGGAGTGAAAAATGTGAGGGAAAGACTTGTTTTGGATCTTAGGTACACTATCACGTTTAAAATGGGATTCTTGGATTAGACCAATATCAGTACCTTTGGAAGTAAGTTCTCTAAAAAGAGTGCTTCTTTTTCAGGGGTGTTAAGGTCCCTAACATTATAGGATGTGATTACAATATCCATTGTCCCTGCTCAGAGGTAGAGGGCTTAGAGCAGGATTGGAGATACAAATAAATAACAGTAAAGTATATTTTTCACACTATGGGTCTCAAATTTACAAATAAAGTGCTTCCTTTGAGTCTGAGACTCATAAATTGTAGACTACTCACTTGAAAAAAAGGAAGAAAAATATATATAAAAACTTTATCATTTATTTATCACAAATTATAAAAGTATATAGTAACTTAATCCTTTATAAAAACCAGAGCACTGGCTCCAATAACCTGGGGACATAATCATCGACCTGAGGGCCCAACGTTTGATTATTAGCATCAAGAACAGATCAAACAGTTCAAACAGTTTGAAAGCTGGAGCTCACAGCAAAAATAGGCCTAAATGATGTGGACCACAAAAACAGTTCCGATTCAAAGCACCTCCCTAGTATTGCAGTAAACATAGGTAGCAATAGATATCTATCATCCTCTGAGTGGCAATGTTCCTGGGTAGACAGTGCAGTCAGTGTAGTCACCAACTCAGGTGCCCCTCCTCTAATCTTCAATCATAGTACATAAGCGAAGTTCATCAAAGTATCCATCAAACATACTGTTTACGTGACCATCAACCTCAGAATCAGTTGTAGTTTAGGATGTAATTTAGGAGATCACTGTGTTGTTATTCAACAGGTAAGTAGATATACAGTGTAAAAGTCCGCCAGGGAATGTTCCCTTATGCAGCTCTCCAATCCATAAGGGGTCACGTGATGGAAAGTAGAACGTAAATGTCATGCAGACTCAAAGCATGGGGATCCCGTGGTGGGCTATATTACTGCCCTTGTACACTGCCCTCAGTTAAGTTGGTAATGAAGGAGATAGAGTCCATCCATGTGCATATTGTCATAGTAAGGTGCATAAGATGCAAGGAAATACTCATCCGTCCTGTACAGGTCGAAGCCAGTGGTCCCCCAGATGGAGCGACGCTACTGGTGGGCGATGAGCCCTGGTTTGCCGACCGGTTTCCCTGGCAAAGTCGCCAGCATCATCAGGGCAGGCTCATCAAGCGATCCCGTCTGCATGGATGCCGGCCTAATAATGGCGCCCGGCGGCCCGAGGACGCCACGCCGCACGTGGGTCCGCCCCACGCCAGCGCGTCACAAGGTTGCGCGCGCAGGCGAGAGGACAGAGTCCGCGTCGGCATAGAGGAGCAGCGCACCTCCACACCCCACCGTGCGCGCCATCTAGTGGCCAGGATGGAGTTGGCCGTGATGAGCTGATCCCAGCTCAATGGCATGCCACAGAGCGGGGAGGGGAGAGCGCGCAGCTCTAGGCGACAAAGGTCGCCCAATGTGACGCCCCGAGGCCGCCTTGGCACCATACCACTGGGCTCCCCATTCACCCCAAGCCCACCACACGGGGCCCATATCCGCCAGGCCGGGGGGACGCCACCACAGGGGCCGGCGCGCCACAGAGATAGGAGCCCAACGATGCTTAAAAAACACCGATAAGCAGAGAAATTCAATAAAAATAAAGTCAATCAACTATACCCTGGAGCACACGCTCCCATATCAGGGGCATAGGCTGGACATCTCCGGGCACATCGAACCCCCAGGGGGCCATCCCCACGGCCAGGCCGCCCCGGCCCCACAGGGCAGGGAAGGGGAGAACAAAGGAGCGCCCAGGGGGCCATAGCATCAACACACAAGGGGATTCGCCTAAAATCCAGTCTATTCAGCAAATAAACATACAGTTTTACTATAATCTGAGTGTACATCTCTATATAAAATAAAGTATACATAAATCACATATTCACCTAATATATCAATAAACAAAGGTATCCCAACTAATTGTGGGACACGGCTGTTATCCAAAATCAATAATCATAAAAAAGAAGTGGTCTTTTTTATGATTATTGATTTTGGATAACAACCGTGTCCCACAATTAGTTGGGATACCTTTGTTTATTGATATATTAGGTGAATATGTGATTTATGTATACTTTATTTTATATAGAGATGTACACTCAGATTATAGTAAAACTGTATGTTTATTTGCTGAATAGACTGGATTTTAGGCGAATCCCCTTGTGTGTTGATGCTATTGCCCCCTGGGCGCTCCTTTGTTCTCCCCTTCCCTGCCCTGTGGGGCCGGGGCGGCCTGGCCGTGGGGATGGCCCCCTGGGGGTTCGATGTGCCCGGAGATGTCCAGCCTATGCCCCTGATATGGGAGCGTGTGCTCCAGGGTATAGTTGATTGACTTTATTTCTATTGAATTTCTCTGCTTATCGGTGTTTTTTAAGCATCGTTGGGCTCCTATCTCTGTGGCGCGCCGGCCCCTGTGGTGGCGTCCCCCCGGCCTGGCGGATATGGGCCCCGTGTGGTGGGCTTGGGGTGAATGGGGAGCCCAGTGGTATGGTGCCAAAGCGGCCTCGGGGCGTCACATTGGGCGACCTTTGTCGCCTAGAGCTGCGCGCTCTCCCCTCCCCGCTCTGTGGCATGCCATTGAGCTGGGATCAGCTCATCACGGCCAACTCCATCCTGGCCACTAGATGGCGCGCACGGTGGGGTGTGGAGGTGCGCTGCTTCTCTATGCCGACGCGGACTCTGTCCTCTCGCCTGCGCGCGCAACCTTGTGACGCGCTGGCGTGGGGCGGACCCACGTGCGGCGTGGCGTCCTCGGGCCGCCGGGCGCCATTATTAGGCCGGCATCCATGCAGACGGGATCGCTTGATGAGCCTGCCCTGATGATGCTGGCGACTTTGCCAGGGAAACCGGTCGGCAAACCAGGGCTCATCGCCCACCAGTAGCATCGCTCCACCTGGGGGACCACTGGCTGCGACCTGTACAGGACGGATGAGTATTTCCTTGCATCTTATGCACCTTACTATGACAATATGCACATGGATGGACTCTATCTCCTTCATTACCAACTTAACTGAGGGCAGTGTACAAGGGCAGTAATATAGCCCACCACGGGATCCCCATGCTTTGAGTCTGCATGACATTTACGTTCTACTTTCCATCACGTGACCCCTTATGGATTGGAGAGCTGCATAAGGGAACATTCCCTGGCGGACTTTTACACTGTATATCTACTTACCTGTTGAATAACAACACAGTGATCTCCTAAATTACATCCTAAACTACAACTGATTCTGAGGTTGATGGTCACGTAAACAGTATGTTTGATGGATACTTTGATGAACTTCGCTTATGTACTATGATTGAAGATTAGAGGAGGGGCACCTGAGTTGGTGACTACACTGACTGCACTGTCTACCCAGGAACATTGCCACTCAGAGGATGATGAATATCTATTGCTACCTATGTTTACTGCAATACTAGGGAGGTGCTTTGAATCGGAACTGTTTTTGTGGTCCACATCATTTAGGCCTATTTTTGCTGTGAGCTCCAGCTTTCAAACTGTTTGAACTGTTTGATCTGTTCTTGATGCTAATAATCAAACGTTGGGCCCTCAGGTCGATGATTATGTCCCCAGGTTATTGGAGCCAGTGCTCTGGTTTTTATAAAGGATTAAGTTACTATATACTTTTATAATTTGTGATAAATAAATGATAAAGTTTTTATATATATTTTTCTTCCTTTTTTTCAAGTGAGTAGTTAACAGTAAAATATAGAGAGAGAAAAATACAGTACAGTACAAGCTCAGGTAGGTTGCAATTCCTAAAGGTTACTTGGTGTGTTCTTAATAATGTCAAGACTACAGGTGATGGAGTTAGTAAGCCCCGGGTACTTATAAAAGAATAAGGACCCAAAGAGAATATGAGGGGCAGGTGTGAGGTGGTGAGTTTATTATACTCCTCTTTTAAAAAAAAATAAAAAGGGTATAATCACCTCTGTGGGGGGAAAATGATCATACGCACCGTGAATTTTGGAAGTCTGTTTTTATGCAATAGAATAGAAAACTACTTATGATATTTAAGTGGGAACAAAAAGTAATTCTGAGAAGCACTCCATATATAGAGATCTCACATTCCCCCTAGTATCTAAGTGTATGCTATCAAGCACCTGTGAACAAACAACTTATCAAAAATAGGTCAAACATTCAGATGTGGATTCATAGTGAATCAGTATTATCATATAACTCTATCACACTAGACAATATACTAAAATCTATCCTATTACTTGTGCTGAAACAGTCTTTATTTATAAGTATTAAGTCAAAATTTTAGAGTAGCTATTCAGCCTGAGGAATCATTTTATGAGCACATGAGAGTGGACAGTATTCTATGAACCCCACTAAGCATATTAATATCCTGGAACAAGAAATAGTGCAATCATAATGAGTAGCGATGAAAAAATAAACTTATTAACACAGGCAACCAGTCATTTTAGAGCCATAATCATGACACCCGAAAGCCCAGCGAGCTGAGACTCAAACGGGCAAGTAAGTAAAGGCTAACACAGCGAATGTAATTAGCTTGGAGGTATATCAGTCCTCATCTCCCGTTCTATCGGTGGAGGTATCTCGGTCAGGAGCGAGGGGAGAACGATCTCTGGACCTGTTACGATCAGTACCGCCATTTTTCTTAGAGCGGTAAGAGGGTCTGAGTCCAGGCTTATTAGGCCATTGTAACGATCGGTGAAGCACAGAGAGGATCTGATTACCAGTGATCTGCAGAATCACTGGGAATACAGATGTATACCAGATTATACGTGATCTGCAGTATCACTGATAATCCGATATACTAGCTAACCTCTGTTCACCTGAGTAGAGTGTAGTGTTTGGTGTAACAGTAACACTTTGAGGACTAGGCCTCAGTGCAGCAAGGAGTACTGCACAGATTCCTTCCGCAGACCTGAGCTCTCCAAGACGGGAGGAGTCAGACTGACAGTAGGAAGGACAGACTGAAAGTAACCTTCAGGAGGAAGGATCACTAACAGAGCGAGGAACCGCCTCTAACAGTAAGGTCGGTTCTCGAGGTCAGACAAGCCAGGTCGTACACACACGGACAGATAAAGTACAAGATCAGAAGGCAAAGGCGGAGTCAAAGTACAAGCAGGGTTCAGCAACGGGGTATCAGAAATATCGGGGTACAAAATCAGGAGGCAGAAGCAGAGTCAAGGAACGAGCCGGGGTTCGGCAACAGAGTATCAGAAATATCGAGGTGCAAGATCAGAGTTCAGGAGGATAGTCAAGGCAGGCAAAAGTCATAACAGATAATCACAATCAAACTAGTACTTTAGCTATCAACAGAATCTAGCTAAGTGTAGGATTACAGCTCCAGCTGGTCCCGGCACACTTGCGGATCTGACTACGGATCTGGGTGCTCCCACATATGTGATCGCACGCCAGACAAAGAGCAAGTGAACAACCAGCAGTATATATACTCTAGGACCTTTCCAGGACCTCCCTAATTGCTGGTCCAATGAGAGCAGTGGAATTTGTCAGCTGACCCAGCTGGTCAGCCGACTCCCTTCTAACTGCTATTTAAACTCTGCCTCTGTGCTCGCGCGCGTGTAAGTCTGAATCTTGGTGGACTATCAGTCCCAGCCACACCAGTACTGTCATGCAATGTATCTAGTGCGGGGGCCGCCTCTGATGCGGATTCCGCCGTTACCAATGCGGATTCCGCCGTTACCAATGCGGATTCCGCCGCGCTGCCTATGCGGCATGCGGCGTTTTTTCCGCGTTGTGACGCCATGCTGGACGCGGAAACGGCCGAGAGACAGCGGCCTTCCCGCGTTTCCTTATAGTACCCCCCCGAGGAGTGGACTCCGGACAACTCCCACCAGGTTTCTCGGGGTGTAAGGCATGAAACTCCCTCACCAACTCATCCGCATGCATACGATTCCCAGGTACCCATTGCCTCTCCTCGATGCCATACCCTTTCCAATGTACGAGGTACTGTACCGAGTTTTGTACCTTGCGAGCATCTAATATTTTTTCCACTTCATATTCGGGTTGGGTATCTACCAACACGGGAGGAGGAGGAGTAGGACCCACCTGGACTGCAGGTTTAAGAAGGGACACGTGGAAGGACTTCACCCCCCGCATGCTGGTGGGAAGGTCAATGGTATACGTAACATTGTTAATCTTTTTGGTCACGGAAAATGGGCCCACAAACCTGGGACCCAGTTTGGCAGATGGCTGCTTCAGGGTCAAGTGACGTGTGGACACCCAGACTAGATCCCCTGGCTGAAACTTCCATTCCACGGACCGTCTCTTATCTGCTTGACCCTTCTGACTCTGGAACGCCTTCTGCAAATTCCCCTTAACAATTCCCCAATTGTCCCTGAGTGACCTCTGCCAATCCTCAAGTGCAGGAAATGGGAACGAGACAACTGGAAAAGGGGAGAATTTGGGTGACCTCCCTGTTACAATCTGGAATGGGGAAAACCCAGATGAGGAATTCTTTAAATTATTTTGGGCAAATTCCGCGAAGGGCAAAAATTTCACCCAGTCACTTTGTGCCTCCGCAACGTAACATCTCAGGAATTGCTCCAGAGATTGGTTAATGCGTTCTGTCTGCCCATTCGTCTGTGGGTGGTAGCCTGACGAGAACGACAATTTCATGCCCATTTGGTGACAAAATGCCCTCCAGAATCCAGACACAAACTGGACTCCCCTATCAGACACAATGTCTTCCGGAATGCCATGCAGCCGGAAGACGTGAATGATAAACAATTCGGCCAATTCTTGAGCCGAGGGGAGTCCTTTCAGGGGCACAAAATGGGCCATCTTGCTAAACCGGTCGACTACCACCCAAATAACAGACATGCCTTCAGACCTGGGCAATTCCCCCACAAAATCCATGGACAGGTGGGTCCATGGCTCACTCGGGGTGGGCAAAGGCTGCAACCTTCCTACAGGTGCCAGCCGGGAGGGTTTACTCCTGGCACATACCGCACACTCCTTAACAAACTCCTTGCAATCTGTTGCCAAGGAAGGCCACCAAGCACACCTGGCAATCAGATCCTGCGTTCTGGCCACTCCAGGATGACCAGCATTCTTGTGGGTGTGAAAGAGTTGCAGAACTTGTAACCGGAATCGCAGTGGGATAAACAAGACCCCTTCGGGTTTCCCCTCAGGAACATCCCGCTGAAAGGGACCCAAAATCTCTGTCCAATCCTCCCAAGTCTCAGTGGCGGCTAACACCAGTTTCTGCGGGATGATGGATTCAGGAGCGGGGGGCTGTGCTGTCTCAGGTTCAAAACACCTGGAGAGGGCACCTGCTTTGACGTTTTTGCTGCCTGGAGTGTACGTGATTATGAACCTGAACCTCGTAAAAAATAAGGACCACCGGGCCTGACGGGGACTCAGCCTCTTAGCCCCCTCGATGTATTCCAAGTTCTTGTGGTCAGTGTAAACAGTGATCGTGTGCTCTGCCCCCTCTAACCAGTGGCGCCACTCCTCAAATGCCAACTTAATAGCCAGAAGTTCCCGGTTGCCTATATCATAATTTTTTTCTGCAGGTGAAAACCTGCGGGAAAAATAAGCACATGGGTGTAATCTGCCCTGCATCCCAGACCGTTGAGACAGCACCGCCCCCACCCCAACTTCTGAGGCATCAACCTCCACAATGAAGGGAAAGGACGTGTCAACATGCCTCAAAATTGGTGCTGAGCAAAATAATTTTTTCAATAGAGCAAATGCCGCCACGGCTTCAGGAGACCAGTGGTTGGTATCCGCCCCTTTTTTCGTGAGGCTGGTAAGGGGGGCAACTAACGTGGAGTATCCCTTAATGAACCTCCTGTAATAGTTCGCGAACTCTAAAAATCTCTGCAGGGCCTTCAACCTCACTGGCTGTGGCCACTCCAACACGGCTGTGACCTTGGCAGGATCCATTGAGAGGCCCGAGGTGGAAATTACGTATCCCAGAAACGTGACCGTGGTCACTTCAAATATACACTTTTCCACCTTAGCGTAGAGCCTATTCTGTCTTAATTTGTTTAGGACAAATTTCACGTGGACCCTGTGTTCAGAGAGGTTATTGGAGTAAATGAGTATATCATCGAGGTATACCAGTACGAATTTACCCAATACCTCCCGGAATACCTCATTGATTAGTTCCTGGAAGACGGCTGGCGCATTGCACAACCCGAAGGGCATCACTAAGTACTCGTAATGCCCGTCGGGTGTGTTAAAGGCCGTCTTCCATTCATCGCCCCCTTCTAATGCGGATTAGGTTGTATGCCCCCCTCAGATCTAACTTAGAAAAGATCTTAGCAGTAGTGACCTGCGTGAATAAGTCGTCTATCAATGGTAACGGATAGCGATTCTTCACCGTGATTTTATTGAGACCTCGGTAATCGATACAAGGTCGAAGACCCCCGTCTTTCTTCTTAACGAAAAAGAAACCGGCCCCAGCAGGTGACCGAGAGGGCCGAATAAACCCCTTGGCCAAGTTGTCACGAATGTATTCCTGCATAGCCAACTTCTCGGGACCGGACAAGTTATACAGGTGACCCCTAGGGGGCATACAACCAGTACGGAGATCAATGGGGCAATCGAACGGGCGATGAGGAGGTAATTGATCAGCAGACTTGGGACAAAAAACATCAGAAAAATCGGAATATACCTCGGGAACACCCTCCACGTAAACCTTGGTCTGACCCAATGTCACCTTCCCCGGACACTGCTGATGACAATGATCGGACCATCTGGTTACCTGGCCCGTAGCCCAGTCGATTTGTGGAGAGTGGGCTTGTAACCAAGGCATGCCTAGGATAATAGTGGAGGTTGACATATGTAAAACGAAAAACTGTAGTTGTTCCCCATGCAGTACCCCTATCGTGACCTTCACCTGCGGAGTCTGTGACAGGGGACGATCCCGTTGCAGAGGGAAATCGTCTACTGCCGTGACCTGAATGGGGGGACTTACTGGAGTGAGAGGAATACCCAACTCCTGAGCAAATTCGAGGTTCAAAAAAATTGGCCACTGAGCCGGAATCAATAAAAGCCTCAGTGGCTACAGACTTATTATCCCATGTAATAGTACAGGGGAGAAGTAACTTCTTCTCTTTTTGGGGTGAGAATAATGTGCCTAGGGTGTCACCCCCCACTACTCCTAGGCAGACCCGTTTCCCGACTTGTTAGGGCAGTTTCGCACCATATGCCCTGCTTCTGCACAATACAGGCACAGTTGTTCTGTTATTCTCCGCCTACGTTCCACCTGGGTCAGTTTAGATCGACCAATTTGCATTGGTTCGGGTGGAGGTAAGGCCGGAGAGGGTGACACAGGCGGAGATGCCGTTACTGAGGGTGTAGCAGAAGGTGCCACATACGAAGTCACCCTGACCCGGTGACTGCCCCTAGTCTGCCTCTGATGACGTAGTCGACGATCGACTCGGATGGCCGATGATATGGCCTCATCGACTGTCTTGGGCTCGGGTAAGGTTAACATCAAGTCAGAGACCTCCTCCGACAACCCAGACAGAAAATAATCCATCAAAGCAAAATTGTCAAATCTGGTGGTAACAGACCACCTACGAAATTCTGCCGCGTAATCCTCGACTGACCCTCTGCCTTGCCGCAAAAGTTTGAGCTTCCGCTCAGAAGTTGCCGCAAGGTCAGGGTCGTCGTATATCACGGCCATAGCCTTAAAAAATTCCTCTACTGAGGTCAGAGCTGTATCTGTGGGAGACAGGTTGTATGCCCAGGATTGGGAATCCCCAGTTAACAGTGTTTTAATAAAAATGACCCGTTGGGTCTCAGTCCCCGAGGATCGGGGTCTCAACTCAAAGTATGACAACACTCTACTCCTGAAATTCCGGAAGTCAGACTTGTGGCCGGAAAATTTATCAGGTACAGGCATACGTATGTCATCACTAGGAGGGGATCGCACTGAATCAACTGACGTCTGGAGGGTTCGCACGGAGCCTGAAAGGGCGTCAATCAAGGCTTTGTGCTGGCCCAGTGCTTGATGGAGGCTATCCACCGAAGTGGCAAGCACACCCAGACGATCAGTGTTTGCGTCCATTTTGTATTTTGGTCTGGCGTTCTGTAACGATCGGTGAAGCACAGAGAGGATCTGATTACCAGTGATCTGCAGAATCACTGGGAATACAGATGTATACCAGATTATACGTGATCTGCAGTATCACTGATAATCCGATATACTAGCTAACCTCTGTTCACCTGAGTAGAGTGTAGTGTTTGGTGTAACAGTAACACTTTGAGGACTAGGCCTCAGTGCAGCAAGGAGTACTGCACAGATTCCTTCCACAGACCTGAGCTCTCCAAGACGGGAGGAGTCAGACTGACAGTAGGAAGGACAGACTGAAAGTAACCTTCAGGAGGAAGGATCACTAACAGAGCGAGGAACCGCCTCTAACAGTAAGGTCGGTTCTCGAGGTCAGACAAGCCAGGTCGTACACACACGGACAGATAAAGTACAAGATCAGAAGGCAAAGGCTGAGTCAAAGTACAAGCAGGGTTCAGCAACGGGGTATCAGAAATATCGGGGTACAAAATCAGGAGGCAGAAGCAGAGTCAAGGAACGAGCCGGGGTTCGGCAACAGAGTATCAGAAATATCGAGGTGCAAGATCAGAGTTCAGGAGGATAGTCAAGGCAGGCAAAAGTCATAACAGATAATCACAATCAAACTAGTACTTTAGCTATCAACAGAATCTAGCTAAGTGTAGGATTACAGCTCCAGCTGGTCCCGGCACACTTGCGGATCTGACTACGGATCTGGGTGCTCCCACATATGTGATCGCACGCCAGACAAAGAGCAAGTGAACAACCAGCAGTATATATACTCTAGGACCTTTCCAGGACCTCCCTAATTGCTGGTCCAATGAGAGCAGTGGAATTTGTCAGCTGACCCAGCTGGTCAGCCGACTCTCTTCTAACTGCTATTTAAACTCTGCCTCTGTGCTCGCGCGCGTGTAAGTCTGAATCTTGGTGGACTATCAGTCCCAGCCACACCAGTACTGTCATGCAATGTATCTAGTGCGGGGGCCGCCTCTGATGCGGATTCCGCCGTTACCAATGCGGATTCCGCCGTTACCAATGCGGATTCCGCCGCGCTGCCTATGCGGCATGCAGCGTTTTTTCTGCGTTGTGACGCCATGCTGGACGCGGAAACGGCCGCCTCACCTCGAGAGACAGCGGCCTTCCCGCGTTTCCTTATAGCCATATATCTCCTGCTGGGATGATGGCTCCTTCATTAAACATGTGTCCCATGATTACGGGTAGACGGAAATCTGCGTAAAAGTCAGGTAAATCAACAGAGGATATACGTAGGATTTTGCAGAACTTGTGAACATCACCCGGAAGACGCAGAACCGCTATACGCCCATCTCGTGAGGCCTGCAGACCGAAAGGAAATTTCCATTTGTACGTGATGCTGTGCGAGCGGAGCTCAGTGAGTAAGGGAGCAAGGGCTCTCCTATTCCTTAATGTGATCTGTGAGAGGTCTTGATATAATTTGATTTCTGTTTCATTAAACATTATGGTGTCCTGTTCCCTTGCTTTTTGCATTATTTCTTCTTTTAGCATGAAGTTAACCAAACAGCACACAATGTCTCTAGGAGTTTCGCCATCTGCACCACGCGGCTTTAAAGCTCTGTGAGCACGTTCTATGTCTATGGCAGTGTCCTTAGGCCTGTCCAGCAGACTGTTAAAAATAGAAAGGAGGGCAGCGTTAATGTCGCTGGGCTGCACGGACTCTGGTACTCCTTTCACACGGATGTTGTGTCGTCGTCCCCTATTATCTAGGTCTTCCATATGTCTGTTCATCTCAATTAAATGCAAGTTATGAGAAACTGTTGCTTGCTGTAGTTCCTCAATGGCTGCATCTCTATTATCTCCTGCCCTCGCTGCATCCTCAATCCGCTTCACTAGGCCCTGTACATCCTCCTTGAGCTCATACACTGCACCCATCATACTGTTTTTAATGTCTGCAGCTAAGTTGTTCATGTCAGACATCGTAGGAAGTTGTTTAATATAAGCAAACATGTCAGCATGGCTCACCAGAGGTTCTGTAGCAGAGCTGGTCTGCGGGCCTTCTGCTGGTGCAGGTGTCTGCGTCATCTTAGATGTCTCACGCCGGGAGTTGTCCGTCTTCTGCAAGCGAAATATGTCTGGAATGTTTCTGCTTGGCTGCACACCTTTTGTTCTTTGGGTGTCTGTGAAGCTTCCTGAATGTTTTTGTTTCGATAGCATAGCGCTGGAAGGGTGTTAGCTGCGGGGATTTGTGAGTCTCTGCAGGAGCTCTGAATTTAGGCTTCCATCTTCCACCGTGTGCAAACCACGCCCCCTACATGCTGCTTTTCTATCCCCTCTCCATACTACACTACATGCTGCCAAGTAGTTCCCCCCCCCCCCCACTATAAGTGCACCAGGTAGTTTCCCCCAGTATAGGTATAGCCAGTAGGTTCCCCCAGTGCAGGTATAGCCAGGTAGTTTCCCCCAGTGCAGGTATAGCCAGGTAGTTTCCCCCAGTGCAGGTATAGCCAGGTAGTTTCCCCCAGTGCAGGTATAGCCAGGTAGTTTCCCCCAGTGCAGGTATAGCCAGGTAGTTTCCCCCAGTATAGGTATAGCCAATAGGTTCCCCTAGTGTAGGTATTGCCAGTAAGTTCCTCATTATAGGTATCAGGGCTGTGGAGTCCGTACAAAAATCCCAGTGCAAGTATAGCCAGGTAGTTTCCCCCAGTGCAGGTAAAGCCAGGTAGTTTCCCCCCGTGCAGGTATAGCCAGGTAGTTTCCCTCAGTATAGGTATAGCCAATAGGTTCCCCAAGTGTAGGTATAGCCAGTAGGTTCCCCATTACATGTATAGCCAGTAGGTTCCCCCAGTGCAGGTATAGCCAGGTAGTTTCCCCCAGTGCAGGTATAGCCAGGTAGTATCCCCCAGTATAGGTATAGCCAATAGGTTCCCCTAGTGTAGGTATTGCCAGTAGGTTCCTCATTATAGGTATCAGGGCTGTGGAGTCCGTACAAAAATCCACCGACTCCGACTCCTCTAATTTGCATATTATAATCTTGTTGATTGAAAGTATGTAACATTAAATTCGTCTCTTAACTGCCAACGCTTAGGAATTTTAAAAGACAACTGAAGTGAGAAGGATATGTAGACTGCCATATTTATTCCCTTTAGTCATAGACTAAAACTAGTTCTTGGTAAGAGTACTTGTAAAAGGTACAGACTGGAACAAAGAACATCTATCAGGCCCTAGGCAATGTAACTGTGGGTACATGTAAGAGTGATGTGCAGGTACTCTGCAGGGGAATGAGGGGATTCTTCCTCTATTACACATTCTTCATGCACAATCTGAACCAGGTTTATGGGTGACAGACAACACCTCTGTGTTCAATGTGCACAACATTCTCAGTGGATTCCCTGCAGCTCTGTGGAGAGTGCATATGTAGAGTATAGTACTACTGTGTAACAAAGTAAACCTGAGACAGATGAAATTAAAGTTTTATACATACCTGAGGCTTCCTCCAGCTCCTTCAGGCTAATTAGTCCCTCGCTGTCCTCCTCCGCCACCTGGATCTTCTGCTATGAATCCAGGTACTTGAGCCAGTCTAACGTAGTGCGCATGCACACACTCCGCCGCCGGGAGCGTACTACACCTGCACAGCACTATTGCGCAGGTGCAGAATGCTCCTGGCTGTGGGAGCGGCATGCGGCCGGACTGTGCTGACTGGCTGAATTACCGGGACTCATAGCAGAAGATCCAGGTGGCAGAGGAGGACAGCGAGGGACTGATTAGCCTGAAGGGGGCTGGAGGAAGCCCCAGGTATGTATAAAACTTTTCTTTTCATCCTTCTCAAGTAACCTTTAATTCGTAGTTATCAAACCAAATTTGAACAACATATCAAATTATTTGATTTCATGAGCAAAGGGAGTGCATACATTTGCATAAATCAGCATCACCGCAGAATTATTTCCATCTCATTGACCATCTCTATTAGTGACACGGCTACACATCAGGCTTTATTCTTACAGCATAGATGTTATTTAGTATATATAAGAGATTCCTGTGTACACATCATATATACAGTCACAATCAGATGTGTATATCTGACTTAAAAAATATGGGGACTGCTTTATTGAAGCAACACAAGTAGCTATTTTTGATTGGTTTATTTCATTTTTGTGGACTAAGCACAGCTATTACTGTATAAATTATTTATGATGACTATTATCTGAAAAATAGAACATTTTATCATATTTTCTATTTTAATTACAGTTTAAATTCATTAGGAGTCGGAGCATTTTTTTCCCGACTCCGATTCCAGGCACCCAAAATTGCTCCGACTCCACAGCCCTGATAGGTATAGCCAGTAGTTTCCCCCATTATAGGTATAGCCAGTAGGTTCCCACAGTATAAGTGTAGGCCGGTAGTTTCCCCTAGTATAGGTATAGGCAGGAAGGCTCCCCCAGTATAAGTGTAGCCAGGCAAGTGTAGCCAGGGGGCCCCAATATAAGTGTAAGCGTAGCCAGGTAGGGAGAAGCAGAAAGGAGTGAGATGGCAGCATGGGCATAACAAGAATCCCCGCCATTGCTATACATACACACACGCATGCTCTATACATACCCACATCACTCATGCATGCTCTATACATACCCACATCACACACGCATGCTCTAGTCATACACACACGCATGCTCTATTCATACAAACACGCATGCTCTATTCATACACACACCACACACACACGCTCTGTACATGCACACATCACACACGCACGCTCTGTACATGCACACATCACACACGCACGCTCTGTACATGCACACATCACACACGCACGCACGCTCTGTACATGCACACCTCACACACGCACGCACGCTCTGTACATGCACACCTCACACACGCACGCTCTGTACATGCACACCTCACGTGCACGCACGCTCTGTACATGCACACCTCACACACGCACGCTCTGTACATACACACCTGACACACGCACGCTCTGTACATGCACACCTCACACACGCACGCTCTGTACATACACACCTGACACACGCACGCTCTGTACATGCACACCTCACACACGCACGCTCTGTACATACACACCTGACACACGCACGCTCTGTACATACACACCTCACACACGCACGCTCTGTACATGCACACCTCACACACGCACGCTCTGTACATGCACACCTCACACACGCACGCTCTGTACATGCACACCTCACACACGCACGTACATGCACACCTCACACACGCACGCACGCTCTGTACATGCACACCTCACACACGCACGCTCTGTACATGCACACCTCACACACGCACGCTCTGTACATGCACACCTCACACACGCACGCTCTGTACATGCACACCTCACACACGCACGCTCTGTACATGCACACCTCACACACGCACGCTCTGTACATGCACACATCACACGCGCACGCTCTGTACATGCACACATCACACACGCACGCTCTGTACATGCACACATCACACACGCACGCTCTGTACATGCACACATCACACACGCACGCTCTGTACATGCACACATCACACACGCATTGCTTTGTACATGCACACATCACACGCATTGCTCTGTACATGCACACATCACACACGCATTGCTCTATTCATATACACACACATGCTCTATTCATACACACACATGCTCTATACATACACACACATGCTCTATACATACACACATCACACATGCATGCTCTATACATACACAGGTCACACAGACACACACTCCATCAATACACATCAGCACATATGCCATACATATACACACTGCATGAAAAGACAGCACCTCTCACAGCAGCACAGCATCCTGTCATAGCTCCAGCAGATTCCACGTGTCTCTTTCTCTCTAGCTGTCCTAAGTCTCCGGCAGGGGAGGGGGGGGGGGAGGGAGGAGCTGGACACATTCCTCTTAGTTTGTGTACACTGAACTGCCACAGTCGGGGGAGACAGAGACTATGCATTGCATGATAGAGAGAGAGGGAGAACAGGCTGTAGCCTCATCTCACTAAAATTATTATAGCAGCATATGTAGACCTGGTGTCTCCCCCTCTGCTGTTGTGGTACAATCCAAATTACCGGGCAGATACATTGCCGGTAAAGAGCAGTGGCTTTTGAAGTAAATTTCCAGCCAGATACCAGCTGGGTGGCAGCCCTAGGCAGTGGGGCTCCTCTTCACGCATCGGATGCTGCTCTCTGACAGCTCCTCTTTCCAAGTAGCAGTGGCTGACACTTGTGGCGTCCAGTATATACGTCACATGCAGTGTCAGCCAATCAGGGTAGAGGAGAGATATGGGTGGGTTAGAAGGAGGGGAAATCAGGAACAGGAGGAATATTTTATAGATACAAAGAGCCCCCTGCGTGCACAAGACCGGCGATGGCGAATTAAAGAGCCAGTGCAGAATTTTTATGTAATAACTCCAAACCATAACTGCAAACATTTTTTTTAAAGTTTGGAATTCAGGATAAGCATCTTTATCACACAAGAGACTCAGACCAGTTTCTGTTGAAATTTCCATTTTATGGTGACAATCCCGCTTTAAGGTAACCAAACATCTGATCAATCTGTTCAGGATGGAATACTGGATCAAAGCTGACAAACTTATTGCTGGAACTGACAGGGTTAACATTGGCTGCTGAATGCTGCACAAACTGACTACCAGGAAACTCAGAAGGATCTTTTTTTATGCAAAATCTTTTTCCATTCATTAATCAAAGGAAGCACACAGTCAGACTTGCAAACATTCAGGTTCATCAGAGAAGTTGCAGATTTAATACATGCATCCAAAAATGTCTCATCTTTTGCGGAATAAAATTCATTGAATGACTCCCAATCATATTTTAATTCATCATTCAGTGCATTAATTTCCCATCTACTGAATGGGGGATCCCAATCACTCTTAATGGGAGCTGGCAGATTACCCTGAGCATAATTGGAGGACTGAACTGTCTGTTTGGAAGTGACAGGAATATGATTAGTTTTAATTGGCTTGGTTTGGTTTATTACTGAAGAGGAGTTATTGCAATAGACTGGCAGGGATCTAACTTGAGTCCAGGAGGTAGAAGGATCTCTTACTGCAATTAGGGTTTGCAGAATCTGCAACAATGATTGCATTTTGGATTCTGCAGAGTTGCCCTGCTGCATAAAAGATTTAACATGCATAACAACAGGGGCGTCTCTAGCCATTTTGTCACTCCAGGCGAGAAATCCTGTTGCGCCCCCCCCCCCCCCCCCCATGATTGCCCCCAGTCCCATACACCCCACCCCTCGTGGTGAACACCACTCCTGTGGTGAACCCCACCCCCAAGACCCCCGAAAATCATAATGCAGCAGCGTTTCACCAGAAAATACACTTATTGTGGCATGGGTTCACCAGAAAATAGTTGTAATGCAGCAGAGCGTTTCACCATAAAATATACTTATTGCGGCATGCTCTCACACACACCACACACAGTATACACACACACGCACGCACACAGTACACACACACTATACATGCACACACACACCGCACACAACATACACACTATACACAGTACACACACACACAGTTTAGACACGCACAGTACACACACTATACACACACTATACACACACACACATACACACACACACACACACACACACACACACACACACACTACACTATACACACACATACAGAGCACTATACACACAGCACACAGTAGACATACACTATACACACACACACACTACACTATACACACACACACACACTATGCAGAGCCGGCCTTTGGGGGGGGGGGCAAATGGGGCGATCGCCCCAGGCCCCGCGTCTGGAGAGGCTCCGCGCTGCCACATAATGTTGGAACACCGGTCTGCCTATGAGGCAGCTTCAGCCTCCTTAGGCAGCTTCAGGCGACAACAGGCAGAAAATGTAAATGAGAGAGTGAGGCTACCCAGCATGCCCTTCCTGCCGCACACTTGGACTTGCTTTGCAGGGCTTAATTGCTGTGGCTGGCTGTTAGATGGCAAAGGCTGCAGCACCCCTGCCTGCACAGAGACAGCCAGCCAGTAAGGAGAGAGCAGCGGCTCTTTTGAAATAGTAAAATGCTGCGGAGGATTCCAGTCCTGCCTGCAGCTTTCCTACGTTTCTCCAGTCCCCACTCCTAGCCTCCTCTTGAAGATGGAGGGGACAGGTATACGAACACTGGCCGTGCAGGGATCGCAGACACTCTCCCATCTGTCCGTGCAGACATCAGTTACAGGCTCTCTCCCCGTGGTAAGCCAACACCTTCTCTCTCTCTCTCCTATGCATTTGTCTCCTGTGCCAGCCCTGATAACACTAGCAGTGTGTGTAACCCTTTCACTGCTGGTGTTGAATTAGCTTGTTGCAGCCCTAACTCTTTGTATTTATGTCTTGCATATATGCATATAAATTCTTAATAGCAATTAGCACTAAGCACTTTACTTGTACCAGAGACATGAGAAAAAAAATGTTTTATACATACCTGGGGCTTCCTCAAGCCCCATGCGTACGGATCGCTCCCACGCCGCCGTCCTCTGCTGCCAGCAGCTCCGGTACTGGTCCCGTAACGTCCTCCAGTCACGGCCAAGAAAAGTGCGCTCTCTACGTATCTCTCTGGCGGCATAGCAGTGGACAGTGACTTGGCGAGTCGCCCGACTGAAAGAGGGGCGCTGCGGGGGACGGGAGGTTCGCTGAGTGATCATCGCTCAATGACAGTGCAGGTACAGGGCAGCTGCAGGGGGCGTGTGGAAGCCCCAAGTAAGGGTACGGTATATGGCCTACACTTATGGCTCTAGGCCCAGCATACAGCACTCGCCCCAGGCCCTGTGTAGTCTAAGGCTGCCTCTGACACTATGCTGCTACCAGGGGAGGACTGGGACCTTCTGGCCTGGGGGAAAACACAGACTACAGGCCCGTTATCATGGCAGCCTCAGCCCGAATTATGTCACACACTCACCCCATGTCGCATATGCCGGTAATCACATGGAGCGCCAATGCGGAAATACAGCAAGGACACTATGTGAACAGTGTGACAGGAAAAGTACAGGCATCAGGGGGCACAATACATTTTGAGGGACAACGGCCGGGGTTTCCGTCTTGTCTATAATTTGTGGTTATCGCACTCCATGATTATCGCACCTGACAACCACACTGGCCCAAGATTTCCCAACATCTCAGATTGATACATTCAACCAATTTCCACCCAAAATTTTTTATCCGATTTGCTAATATCAAAACTGTTGGTCAATCGGCTGTCAAGTCAACAGAAGTATGGCCACTGTAATTCCCTCAAGGCCAATCCCCCCACATACACCTACCTATGTCCTCCCCTTCACCACCATCTCTACTAATCCCGGTTTTCACTACCTTATAGTGTGTCTGATCCCTTATGCAGAGAAATAATGAGGAGAGAAAAGCTGAAAGAGAGGGAAGAAGATATTTGCCTCACCAGGATTGCACTTTTATTTAGCTTTCCTGTATGACAAGAAGACACAGCCAGCCAGCACTAGGGAAAGAGGGAAACAAAGGTGAATGAAGGAGGCTGGTGCACACCAAGAGTACTTCAGAGCGCTTTTCAAATTTACAGCGATTTGAAAAGCGCTGGGCTAATGTTACCCTATGAGGGTGTTCCCACAACAGTGTTGTGATTTTTTAAAATCGCAAACATGCTGCAGGTAGCATTTATTGGAGCGATTCTTTCAAAAATCGCTTCACAAAGTCGCTGTAACGGTTGGGTGTTATAACTCAGACGTCTGATTATATGGTGATTTGCAGAATCACCCATAATACAGACACTATACCAGATTATTAGGTGATCTGCAGAATCACCAATAATGCCAGTATAGCTAACACAGACTGTGTGAGTAGTGATTGGTGCAACCATAACTCAATCGTTTGGTGAGACGTCACCAGAGGGGCTGGTGAGGTACAATCAGTACACTGACTGAATAATAGCGTAGAAGCCCCAGCAAGCTGGAGATACTGATACTGAAGAGATAGAATCTCCCGAGGAGCGGGTGATTCAGACTGTACTGCAGCCTAGTAGACACCTGAGGAACAGGTGATACAAACGATACTGCAACTAACGATCACCTGAGGAGCAGGTGATTAAGACTACTGCAGGCTAGTGGACACCTGAGGAGCAGGTGTTACAAACAGTACTGCAAGTAAAGATCACCTGAGGAGCAGGCGATTCAATACTAATAATCCCTCACCAGAGGCTAGGCCCACTGGTGAGGACAGAGTGGTCAGACAGGCTAAGTTCGGCAACAGAGAGGTAAGTATCAGTACAGAATCGTGAGGCAAAAGGATAATGGGTAAACAGGCAGAAGTTCAGCAACAAGTCAGATAGGCTGAAGTACAGAATCAGTGAACAGATGCAAGGTCAGAGTATAGCCAGAATCATACATAGATAATCAATACAATATAACAATCTCCTAGTCTAGGTGTGAAGTCCTTGGTTTCAACACCTGGGATCTAGTCTAAGGTCTGAGCGCTAACACGTAAGTATTCTCGACAGCAGACAGCGCCAGACTGAAGCCCGGAGGCTTAAGAAGCAGAGGAGACCTCACTGGCACGTCCCCTGCCCTCAGCCAATCCTGGGCGCCGTGAGTCTCCTCTGCGGTCAGCTGACCAGCCGGTCAGCTGACGAGCCTCCTTCCAGCATAAAGGTATAGGGTCCCTGTCTCGCATGGGCGCGCGCACAGACGGGACCTTATTGGCTACCGAACGTCCAGACCTCGGCGTCCTAGACGCCGGAGGGACGGGCAGGGGAATGGAGGCAGCTGCGGCGGCGGTGCTGTTCTCTGCAGCTGCCTCTTCAGTCGTTAGTCGCATTCGCGAATTGCTAGCGATTGCTATTGCGATTTTGTCGTGCAGTAGCCCAGAGATAGGAGGAGTGGAGTGAGACTGAGAATAGCCTGAGATGGAGCAGAGAATGTATCTGTATTGCAGTCCCACATTACACAGAGACTAGTTGCTGGTAATAGGACTGCTGTCCCTGCCAGTCTCCCACACAAGTCACCTTACCACCTTATCTGCACATGCAGTCATTTTAACAATGGGGAGAGACCAGACAGATTTTTTCCCACGGACCCTCCTCTGCATCAGACTGTGTATATTTACCAGCTTGCCTGCCCTCTAATTGCACTTTTATCAGCTAGCCTAGTGTTTTACATTGCCTTACAACAACAAACCTGAATACAGCAGACACAGGACCAACCCTAAATCAATGAATGAAAGGCGGCCTGGGGGGCAGTCAATGCCTGGCGCTACACAGTATCTACATCCACGCAGTTACCAGTAGCAAAGAGAGAGGGACTGAATGAATCTCAGGACTCAGGAGCTGATGCTGTACTCGGATACCTGACTAGCATGAGTGCCTTCTCTCACTGACTCAATCATTGCTGTGGTTCTTTGAATCATTGAGCTGAAGGAAAATAATGAATCAGTCAGTGAATCAGTTATGACGAGTCAGGCGCTGCTGCTGCTGCTGCTGCTGCTGTGTAACCTGATACCTGAGTGATCTGAGAGGCATTTCTTCTCTCACTACTCAGTGCAGAAGCGCCCTTCCCTCCTCCTGTCGCTCTAGGCAAGAATTTATAGCTGCCTAATGGCTCAGACGCCTCTGCATAACAATTTGCATTAACTCTTCACGGGAATATGCTGACAATTTCTTATAACAATCATTTTTGTCTTTCTCTGCTAGCAAGGAGTAGTAGTTATTGTGCTGAATAGTCCAGTCAACGTCCAAAGCTAAAACAAATAAGATTCCAGTATGGAAGTATCAGGATCACGAGTGGACTGAATTGGTTGAATCTGGTTAATTACTGGCCAGGACCTGGCTTGATTCAAAGGGGCAGCAGGGCTTTTAATGGAGCCTGATAAATTACCCGGAACATGTATTGTGTAATAAGCAACTGAATTTTGTTGGGCTTCAGAACAACATTCATGCAGAACTGACAAGAAGTCTCTTAAAAACCCTCCTGGCGGTATAAAAAAATACGCCAGGAGGCAGCGCGGCAGGTTTTTTTTTATTTTTATTTTTCTATATCATGTAGCGAGCCCAGGGCTCGCTACATGATAGCCGCTGCTCAGCGGCATCCCCCCGCCCTCTTCGATCGCCGTCGGCGATCTCCGATCAGGAAATCCCGTTCAAAGAACGGGATTTCCTGGAGGGCTTCCCCCGTCGCCATGGCGATCGGGCGCGCGGCGGCGGCGATCGGGGTGCTGGCGCAGCTAGCAAAGTGCTAGCTGCGTCCAGCAAAAAAAAAATTAAACAAATCGGCCCAGCAGGGCCTGAGCGGCACCCTCCGGCGGCTTACCCCGAACTACGTTCGGGGTTACCGCCAAGAAGGTTAAATCATAAGGAAAGGTTCTTTCATTACTCACGGACTGAACCCATGAAATCGGCTGCTGCAGATCCTCATAGGAATCGTCTGCAAACGTATGATAGCAAAGTTTCCTTTTGTTTTTTGCTAGAATAGCGTATTCAGACAGGTGCATTAAATCCATGTCAATCATGGCTGGAGAAAAAGGATCTCAGACCCTTTCCTAGTGACACATTTTTCTGGCTAGCTCTTCTGTTACATTTCGCATGGAGTTTGTGCGCTGCACCTGGAGCAAAACAGAAACAAACGCACAAACCTGCAACCAGGCAGAGATGTCACTGTTAGGAAAGAACTGACAAACCAGGAGTAAATGAATAATAAGGATTTATTATTAAATGAAAATAAAGTAATGCTGTGCATTAACTGCATGCACAGAAACAATCAGCAATGACTTGCAGGCGAAGTATTCTACAGGCATACATACACTGCAGCAATAATACAGGCATATATATTCAAATAGCATATATACACAGCAATGATGATACCAGCAGATGTATTCAATAAGCATACAAATGTATGAGAATCAGGGTATATACAAGGACCTCTCTGCATAAAGCGATTTATGCAGAGAAGATCCAGTGTATAGAACTGTGTGCACACTGACCCTGGATCCAGAATAGTATCCACAATATAAACCTAGAAATATATACAAATACAAGATGCACAATCGAGGAGGAGACACACGGATAGTCAGCAAGCATAGGTCATCAACAGGAGATCAAACCGTACAGTAATCGCTAGGCAAAGAATAGTCAGTAATACAAAGCACAAGGTCAACACGGGAGATCAATAGAGCAGGGAATCAAGGAACTAGGAAATATACCAGGAACAGGGAACTCAGGGCAGGATGGCTAGAACCAGGAACAAAGAGCTAGCAACTAGTGAGTGTTGTAAATGCCATGCTGAGAGACCATGTGACAGTCCAGGCCTCCTCCCTGTCTGTGGAGAGATATCTAGAAAGTCCGCCCTCTGCTGGTGGGCAGAGGAAAGTTCAGGTTGCAAATTCACAGAGGAGGCTGGTGACATCTGCTGGTGAAGCAAAGGTAGTTCATGCATGAATTTACCAGCAGATGCAGATTGTGACAGTCAAGTCTCCCCTGGTAATGGCAGCCAGCAGGCATTGTCGGACACCACCAATCCGACTATGAGGCCTCTGGGGGTCAGCCACCTCTTCTCCTGCTCCTTGAGGTTTAGAAGCATGTTGTCTGCCGTCAGTTTGGTCTTCCCCAGGCTGACCATCTCCAGCAGCGCTTGGCAGTGGCGGGCCTTCATGCTGCTGCTGAGGCAGGGTTGCTTGGTGGCGGCAGGTTTGCCGGAAGGAGGGACCTGGATCAGAGGAGCCTGCTGCAGCTCCCCTGAACCTGCGGGATGGCTCTACCCACTGGACTGCTGCTGTGCCTGAGGATGGACTTGCTGCTGCTGCTTCCTCACCCCTTTCAACCAGGCTGGCCCAGTGAGCTGTGAAGGACAGGTAGCGGTCTGTCCCGAAACGGCTGCTCCAGGAGTCCATCGTGGCGTGAACCCGCTCGCTCATGGCGTGATCGAGCAAACGGGCCACGTTCGCCAACGCAAACTGGTGCAGTGCTGGGATCGCCGTATGGGAAGAGTAGTGGTGGCTGGGGATTCGCCACTCTGGGATCCCATACTGCAGAAGCGCTCTCATGTCACTCCCCTCCTGCACAAAGGAGTACGGCAAGAGCTGGGAGCACATGGCCTGGGCAAGCAACCCGTTCATCATCCGAACACGCCTGTGGTTAGGAGGCAGAGCCTTGGTCACACCGGGAAAGGACTCTTTCAGCAGGGTCTGGCGGCGTTTGCCTGCACGGGAGGATGAGGAGTCAACTTTAGAGGGAGCAGAGGAGGCCACTTAGGACTGGCTGCACGAACCAGCCTGGACTGACAAAGTGCGCAAGGGGGGGGGGGGGGGGGGGGCAGTGCGTTTCCTCGCTCCTGCTGCTGATGCAGGCTCCGCACTGGGTCTCTGGCTCTGACCACTGCCAGCGCCACTGTCCTTCAGCCTCTGAAACTCCTTGTACTCCTGCGGGTGCTTGGTCTGCAAGTGGGTGTGCAGGCATGAGGTACCTATCTTGGACAGATCACAACCTCTGCTCAGGCTGGCCCTGCAGTTATTGCAAACTGCTCGTCTCTCATCCGTGTTGGACACAACAAAAAAACGCCAGATTGGGGATCTTAACTTTCCCTTCAGGCTTGAAGGCTGGGCTTTTCTCTCTTTTATTGGGTGTTGACTGGTGCGGGTGCCGGCTGTGGTAGCAGCTGAAGCAGCAGGCTGTGGCTCCTGCCTTCCACGCCCTCTGCTGGCCCTGCCCCTAATTACCATACTGCTGCGCCTCTGTGCCACAGCCGCCCAACTGTGGCACATAGGGTGACGGTCCTGCACCTCATCATCCTCCTCCTCCTCCTCAAACAGCTCCTTTGAGCCCGCAACCACCTCCTCTGCCCCAACATACCCTGGACCAGGCCCCTCCTCCTCCTCCTCATGAAAATCAGGCTGTTGTTCGCCGTCGCCGACAACAACCTCCTCCATCTCAAACTCTTCCTTGCCTGCCCCCATCATCTCCTCCTCAAATTCTGCCACAGCCCTCAAGTCGCTCGTGGTCCTTGGGGTCAACAGCGAACTCAGTGAGGGCGGGCTGGCCGCTGGGGTCGACGTGACCTCAAGCAGTGGTGGTGGGCGACTGCTGCTGTGGACCAGAGTGCTGGTGGTGGCGGCACTGGTCTGGCTGGAGGTCTGGCTGGAATCGGTGGCCTGCTGCTCCGCTATCAGTTCCACAACAGCCTGTGCCTGACTGTGGTCAATGGGCCGGCGACGTTGACCCATGGCAAAGATGGGCGCAACATGCTGCTGCTGCTCCTCTTCTCCCTCCTCCACAACTGTGTGGCTAGTGGCTGGCGGCGAACCAGTCACAGACCTGCCGGCAATGGTGGCAGCAATGGCACTGCCACTCCTGATGGTGCCTCGCCCTCTACCCCTGCCAGTCATTGTAGAGTACAAATACAATAAGAAAAAAAATATATATATAAGGCAGGAAAGGGTGTAAACTTTAATAAAGAAGGGTGGGTTTGTGACCAAAAAAAAATTGAAAGTTTTTTTTTTTTTTTTTTAAACTAGTAGTAGACTAGAAGACATGAAGTCACTCAGTCAGTAGTAAGTAGTACAAGTCACAAACAATGACATGTAGTTCACTTCACTGCACGTAAACGGTCAGTGACGAACGTCACACTACACTGTACTATAGTGGACAAAGTAAATGTACCGCTAAGTAACAAGAGTGACAGACAGTGACACTAAAAGACTGTCTGACTGTCACACTGCAATCAATACAGATGCCAGGGCCGGCGCTACCATTAAGGCAAAGGAGGCAGCTGCTCCAGGGCCCCAGAGCTTGTAGGGGCCCCCAGTGGCTACAAGAGGGAAAAAAATTCAAATCGGCCTAATAGTTTTTGAGAAAATCGATTTTAAAGTTTCAAAGGAAAAAAAAAATACACATTTAAAAACCTGTCGACTTTAATGGTTAATAGCAAATCCACCTTAAATGCTAGAAACCCTACATTTGCAGCATATGTTAAGGAGATCATTAGGAAAAAGAGGAAAAAACTATTTTTCAAAAAGACCTTATAGTTTTTGAGAAAATCGATTTTAGAGTTTCGAAGGAAAAAAGTATACTTTTAAATGCGGTAAATGTCACTTTTAGTAGCAAACCTAACGGTAGTGTAATTTTACATGCATCAAACGAAAGCACAATAATTTTCCTGACGGGGTTTCCAGGGGGTCTATACGCAGCCGCAGCGCTTTGGCCAGGGATCGCTATACAGCCGCAATATGGCTGTATGAAGATCCCTGGCATTTTTTTCTATTTTCCCATTTTTTTTTTTATGTTTAGAGTGTGGGAATTTTTTTTTTTTTTTTTTAAATTATGTGGGGTCCCCCTTCCTCAAACTTTTTAACCCCTTGTCCCCATGCAGGCTGGGATAGCCAGAATGTGGAGCTCCGACCGATTGGGACTTCACACCCTGTTATACCAGCTGCAAAAAAGGTCCCCTAATGCCAATTTTTGTTCCGGGTTATATGTTGGGGGGCCCCCCAGGTTTATTTTGCCCTGGGGCCCCATTGTTGCTTAAACCGGCCCTGGCAGATGCAGCAGTCAGAAAATAATCAAACAGATGCTGGCCTGCCTGCTGCTAGTACTGTGGCTGCTAGTCTAATACCAAAATTAAGTAAAATAATAAAATAAACAGTACAAATTATGAACTACACTACACATCAGCTAACTAATCCCTCAACTACAGAGACTAGTAGGCTAAGGCTACCCTAGGCTAGCAGGCCTAGCCTGCACATAAACCTAACACAAGCCTAGCACAGTATACAGTATACACTAGCTGACTATAGCACTCAAATCACTATCTACCTATCTATATATATGTTACGGCCAGAACCCGAAGTGTGGCCACTTCGCGTTCTGGCCAGCCACTTTGGGTTCTGGCCGACCAATGTGCGAAGTGGCCGCAGCGCAGCGGCCAATGTTAGAAATAGAATGTTTACACTTATTTTACAGCCGTCTCGCTGCGGCCAAATGTATTAAAAGTTGCTTAATTTAATTAAATATAGCCGGCGGCAATGTGATAGATGAAGCCGCCGGCTTTCGCACTGCCTCCTCCTCCTCTCCTCCTCCCCCCCCCCCCCCGCCTCTCTCCTCTCCCTGCCTCCTATATGACATACGGAGCAGCCGGGCGGGGACACGTGTGTCCCCGAGAGTCGTTCGTCGCGGAGGGGAATCCTGCCGTTCCTGCAGAGCGGGTGCTGGCAGAAGCAATGTCTGCAGCCTCCCAGCTCTGCTTCCCCTGCGGCGACGATCGACTCTCCCGGCTGCTCCGTATTGTATGGAAGGCGGGGACAAGGAGAGAGGCGGGGGGGGGAGAATCGGGGGGAGGCAGTGCGAAAGCCGGCGGCTTCATGTATCACATTGCCGCCGGCTATATTGAATTAAATTTAAGCAACTTTTAATACATTTGGCCGCAGCGAGACGGCCGTAAAATAAGTGTAAACATTCCATTTCTAACATTGGCACTTCGCAAATTGGCCGTCCAGAACCCGAAGTGGCTGGCCAGAACGCGAAGTGGCCACACTTCGGGTTCTGGCCGTAACATATATAAAAATCGGATGTGTATGTGTATGTGGGGAAATGTAAATTGCAGCCATTCTTAGACTGTTAATCGCAGGGTCCTCAAACTTGGCACAGTCGGTCACTGGGTGAATGAGATTAACAGTCAAGAAAGTGGGTGGAGCCTACAACAGTCAATCAAAATTCACCTATTGGTTTTCAAGGGAAATATTTAAACTGCTGCCATTCTTACACTGTTAGTGGCAGCGGCTTCAAACTTGTTACAGTCGGTCATTGGGTGACTGGGGTTCAAATTCACTAAAGGGGCGGGGCCACAAACAGCCACAAACAATCAGATTTCTTTGCTGGATAAACTGTTTCCATTCACACGTTTTTGATGCCAGGAAGCTTAAAGCTCACAAACTTGGTCATTGAGTGACTGTGTGTCAAGGTTACAAAAAAGTGGGCGGAGCCAAAAACAAATTTCACTGGTGAAATATAAACTGCAGCCATTCTTACACCGTTAATGGCAGGGTTCTCAAAATTTGCACAGTTGGTCACTGGGTGACTGGGATTAATATTCAGGAAAATGGGTGGAGCCTACAACAGCCAATCAAAATTCACCTGTTGATTTTCAAGGGGAATATTTAAATTGCTGCTATTCTTACACTGTTAATAGCTGTTAATAGAAGATGCCTCAAACCTGGTACAGTTGGTCCCTGGGTGATTGGGGTTCAAATTCAGAAAGGTGGCGGAGCCACGAACAGCCAATCAGATTTGATTCATTTCAATGGGAATATACAAATGATTGATACCAAGGACCCCAAAGCTCATAATTGAGAGACTATATGTCAAGGTTAGAAAAAGTAAGCGGCACCAACAACTACATTTTTTACATGGGAAAATATAAACTACAACCATTCTTACACTGTAAATGGCAGGGTTTCCAAACTTGACACAGGTGGCCACTGGGTGACTGGGATTAATATGTAGAAAGTGGGTGGAGCCTACAACAGCCAATCAAAATTCACTTATTGATTTTCAAGGGTAATATTTACATTGCTACCATTCTTACACTGTTAATGGCATAGGCCTCAAACCTGATACAGTCAGTCATTGGCTGACTGGAGTCCAAATTCACTAAAGTGGATGGAGCCACAAACAGCCAATCCGATTTGTTAGATTGATTTCAGCCATTCTGTTATTGGCAGGGTTCTCAAATTTGACACAGTTTGTCACTGGATGACTGGGATTAATATTCAGGAAAGTGGGTGGAGCCTACAACAGCCAATCAAAATTCACCTATTGATTTTCAAGGGGAATATTTACATTGCTGCCATTCTTACACTCTTAATGGCAGATGCCTCAAATCTGGTACAGTCAGTCACTGGGAGACTTGGGTTTAAATTCTGAAAAGGGGTGGGCTACAAACAGCCAATCAGATTTGTTTAATTTCAATGGAAAAATTCAACTTATTGATGCCAAGGGCCCCAAAGCTCATAAACTTGGTTATTGAGTGACTATGTCAAAGTTAGAAACATCCAAAAACAACTAACTTTTTACATGGGAAAATATAAACTGCAGCCATTCTTACTGTAATGATCTGATCTGCTGTCTGCACAGGCAGACAGCTGTTTGACCATTCTTTAGGTCTGAATGCTACAGGTCTCTGGAAAAGAGACCTGTCTTCCCTTTGCAAGTTTCAGAGTTGCTCTGCTGGTGAGGAATTTGCATACACTTGTCATGCAAATTGCTTAGCTGTTTCCTCTGATGGCCTGCAGTATAAAAACCATTTCTTCCCAGAATTCCTTGCTGGTCATGATGGTTTGTTCCTGCTAACTCTCCTGGAGTATCAGCCTTGCTATTGTTTGCTAAGATTATCTTAGAGTAATTCCTTGGGACTGCACTAGGCATCCCTTCTAGCGCAGTCAGCTTGTATTATCTGTTTTGCCTTGTTCTGTCTATCTGTTGCGATTGTCTTGTCACCAGTGGCGGTCGACAGGAAATCATTCTGCCTGTACCCTGTCTTAGGGGTGCTAGCCAGAGCAGCGGTTGCTACTGATAGCCCCATCTGTTTGTCTGTCTGGATCACATCCGCTCTAGCGGCAGTGGCGGTGGGTCCTTCTGTGCTCTGTCTGGGAGTGTAGGCCAGAGCTGCGGTTGCTGCTGGCTGCTCCTTCTGTCTGTCTTGTCTGGTACGAACGCTGTAGGCTCGGTGAGGTAACCGTTTAGCAAGCGTTCGCGTTCTCTTTTTCGTGTTTGTGTTACATTGGTTAGTTAGGGTGGCACGCTTATCACTGGGCGCCTAACGCGTGGTGATTGTGTCTTAAACGCGTTTGCTGTTGCGAATGAGTGCGGTGTTCGTGTTTAGCTAGCGTTTGTTATTTTTCTTGATGTTCTGATCGTTGTTATTTGCTATGTTTTTCTTGCTACACTTGTGCTCTGTCTAATTCGGTCTTATGTCACTCTTGCGATTGCGTTCCCGTCGCTGGGTGGTGACTAGATTGGTGGACACACATACAGTGGTGTGCAAAACTATTTGCCCCCTTCCTAATTTCTTAATTCTTTTGCATGTTTGTCACACTTAAATGTTTCTGCTCATCAAAAACCATTAACTATTAGTCAAAGATAACATAATTGAACACAAAATGCAGTTTTAAATGATGTTTTTTATTATTTAGTGAGAAAAAAAACTCCAAATCTACATGGCCCTGTGTGAAAAAGTGATTGCCCCCCTTGTTAAAAAATAACTTAACTGTGGTTTAGCACACCTGAGTTCAATTTCTGTAGTCACCCCCAGGCCTGATTACTGCCACACCTGTTTCAATCAAGACATCACTTAAATAGGAGCTATCTGACACAGAGAAGTAGACCAAAAGCACCTCAAAAGCTAGACATCATGCCAAGATCCAAAGAAATTCAGGAACAAATGAAAACAAAAGTACTGTAATTGAGATCTATCAATCTGGTAAAGGTTATAAAGCCATTTCTAAAGCTTTGGGACTCCAGCGAACCACAGTGAGAGCCATTATCCACAAATGGCAAAAACATGGAACAGTGATGAACCTTCCCAGGAGTGGCCGGCCGACCAAATTTACCACAAGAGCGCAGTGAAAACTCATCCGAGAGGCCACAAAAGACCCCAGGACAACATCTAAAGAACTGCAGGCCTCACTTGCCTCAATTAAGGTCAGTGTTTACGACTCCACCATAAGAAAGAGACTGGGCAAAAATGGCCTGCATGGCAGATATTCAAGGCGCAAACCACTTTTAAGCAAAAAGAACATTAAGGCTCGTCTCAATTTTGCTAAAAAAAACATCTCAATGATTGCCAAGACTTTTGGGAAAATACCTTGTGGACCGACGAGACAAAAGTTGAACTGTGCGTGTCCCGTTACATCTGGCATAGAAGTAACACAGCATTTCAGCAAAAGAACATCATACCAACAGTAAAATATGGTGGTGGTAGTGTGATGGTTGTTTTGCTGCTTCAGGACCTGGAAGGCTTGCTGTGATAGATGGAACCATGAGTTCTATTGTCTACCAAAAAATCCTGAAGGAGAATGTCCGGCCATCTGTTCGTCAACTCAAGCTGAAGCGATCTTGAGTGCTGCAGCAGGACAATGACCCAAAACACACCAGCAAATCCACCTCTGAATGGCTGGAGAAAAACAAAATGAAGACTTTGGAGTGGCCTAGTCAAAGTCCTGACCTGAATCCTATTGAGATGTTGTGGCATGACCTTAAAAAGGCGGTTCATGCTAGAAAACCCTCAAATAGAGCTGAATTACAACAATTCTGCAAAGATGAGTGGACCAAAATTCCTCCAGAGCGCTGTAAAAGACTCGTTGCAAGTTATCGCAAACGCTTGATTGCAGTTATTGCTGCTAAGGGTGGCCCAACCAGTTATTAGGTTCAGGGGGCAATTTCTTTTTCACACAGGTCCATGTAGGTTTTGCGTTTTTTTTCTCAGTAAATAATAAAAACCATCATTTAAAACTGCATTTTGTGTTCAATTATGATATCTTTGACTAATAGTTAACGGTTTTTGATGAGCAGAAACATTTAAGTGTGACAAACATGCAAAAGAATAAGAAATCAGGAAGGCGGCAAATAGTTTTTCACACCACTGTACATTCTGTCTCTGTGCTCTATCTCTCTTTAAGTGCTATCTTGCCCTGCATTGCTTCAACTCGTACAATTCCCCACTGGCATCTGTGGCCGTGCAGAGGCTGTGTTCATCTGCACTCCACAGCTCCATCTGCCGGTCGGAATTGCCCTCCACAGGTGCATAGCACCCAAGCTGGGTTCTGTCAAATTACGCGCTTGTGGAGGATTTCCGCAGTGTCAGCGCGCACCTTGTGCGCTGACCACGGAAATAATTCCGCAATCGTTACACTTACACTGTTAGTGGCAGGGTTCTCAAACGTGACACAGTTGGTCACTGGGTGACTGGGATTCACATTCAGCAAAGTAGGTGGAGCCTACAAGAGCCTAACAAAATTCACCTATCGATTTTCAAGTGGAATATTGAAACTGCTGCCATTCTTACACTGTTAATGGCAGAGGCCTCAAACCTGCTACATTCAGTCACTAAGTGACTGGGGTTCAAATTCACTAAAGGGGCGGAGCCACAAACAGCCAATCAAATTTTTTTGCTGGATAAACTGCTTCCATTCACACAATTTTGATGCCAGGAACTTGAAAGCTCACAAACTTGGTCATTGAGTTATGTTGTCTCATTGAGTTGTGTGAAGGTTACAAAAACTGGGTGGAGTCAAACACAGATTTCCCCGGGAAAATATAAACTGCAGCACCTTCTTCACTCTTATTTGCAGGGTTCACAAATTGTGCACAGTCTGTTACTGGGTGACTTGGATTAATATTCAGAAAAGTGGGTGGAGCCCTAAAAAGCCAATCACTATTCACCTGTTGATTTTCATGAGGAATATTAAAACTGCTGCTATTCTTGCGCTGTTAATGACACAAGCCTCAAGCCTGGTACAGTTGGTCATTGGGTCACTGGGGTTCAAACTAAGAAAAAAGGGGGCGGAGCCACAAACAGCCAATCAGATTTGTTTTTATTGATGCCAAGGACCCGAAAGCCCACATACTTGGTCATTGAGTGACTGTGTGTGTGTCCAGGTTACCAAAAGTGGGAAGAGCCAAAGATGGTCACTAGCTGACTGAGATTAATAATCAGGGAAATGGGTGGAGCCTATTATAGCCAATCAACATTCACCTGTTGATTTTCAAGGGGAATATTTAAATTGCTGCCATTATTACACTGTTAATAGCAGATGCCTCAAACCTGCCATAGTTAGTCATTGGGTGACTGGGGTCATTGAGTGTTTGTGTGTTAGGGTTAGAAAAAGTGGGTGGAGCCGACACCAGCCAAATACATACCCGGGCAACGCTGGGTTATCAGCTAGTACAGGGAGAGCAGAATTATTAGGCAAGTTGTATTTTTGAGGAATAATTTTATTATTGAACAACAACCATGTTCTCAATGAACCCAAAAAACTCATTTATATCAAAGCTGAATATTTTTGAAAGTAGTTTTTAGTTTGTTTTTAGTTTTAGCTATTTTAGGGGGATATCTGTGTGTGCAGGTGACTATTACTGTGCATAATTATTAGGCAACTTAACAAAAAAACAAATATATACCCATTTCAATTATTTATTTTTACCAGTGAAACCAATATAACATCTCAACATTCACAAATATACATTTCTGACATTCAAAAAACAAAACAAAAACAAATCAGTGACCAATATAGCCACCTTTCTTTGCAACTCAAAAGTCTGCCATCCATGGATTCTGTCAGTGTTTTGATCTGTTCACCATCAACATTGCGTGCAGCAGCAACCACAGCTTCCCAGACACTGTTCAGAGAGGTGTACTGTTTTCCCTCCTTGTAAATCTCACATTTTATGATGGACCACAGGTTCTCAATGGAGTTCAGATCTGATGAACAAGGAGGCCATGTCATTAGTTTTTCTTCTTTTATACCCTTTCTTGCCAGCCACGCTGTGGAGTACTTGGAACGCGTGTGATGGAGCATTGTCCTGCATGAAAATCATGTTTTTCTTGAAGGATGCAGACTTCTTCCTGTACCACTGCTTGAAGAAGGTGTCTTCCAGAAACTGGCAGTAGGACTGGGAGTTGAGCTTGACTCCATCCTCAACCCGAAAAGGCCCCACAAGCTCATCTTTGATGATACGAGCCCAAACTAGTACTCCACCTCCACCTTGCTGGCGTCTGAGTAGGACTGGAGCTCTCTGCCCTTTACCAATCCAGCCACGGGCCCATCCATCTGGCCCATCAAGACTCACTCTCATTTCATCAGTTCATAAAACCTTAGAAAAATCAGTCTTGAGATATTTCTTGGCCCAGTCTTGACGTTTCAGCTTGTGTGTCTTGTTCAGTGGTGGTCGTCTTTCAGCCTTTCTTACCTTGGCCATGTCTCTGAGTATTGGACACCTTGTGCTTTTGGGCACTCCAGTGATGTTACAGCTCACAGTTACAGTTATTTTGCACCTTGGTTTTTCCACACGCTTCTTGCCTATGACTATTTTGAATGAAACGCTTGATTGTTCGATGATCATGCTTCAGAAGCTTTGCAATTTTAAGAGTGCTGCATCCCTCTGCAAGATATCTCACTATTTTTGACTTTTCTGAGCCCGTCAAGTCCTTCTTTTGACCCATTTTGCCAAAGGAAAGGAAGTTGCCTAATAATTATGCACACCTGATATAGGGTGTTGATGTCATTAGACCACACCCCTTCTCATTACAGAGATGCACATCACCTAATATGCTTAATTGGTAGTAGGCTTTCGAGCAGGGGTCTAGTCCTGGAAAAAAAGGTGGGTGGACTCTACCCCGACACTAAAAATGGGCGTGGCCATGCAGCAGAATGTGGGCGTGGTCATGGGCGTGGTCATGGGTGGGCCATAGTCCTGGAAAAAGTAGTGAGTGGGCTCACCCCAGCCACGGATGCCACCCCCCATACTCCACACCCCCCCAAAAAAGGATATATACAGTGGGATTCGAAAATTTGGCCAACCTTGTTATTAGGTCACTTTTTAGACAATATATCTGGTGACAACTGGTCAGTTTTTAGATAAAATTTGTGGAGAAATTAGGTCACTTTTTTGACAATATATCTGGAGACAGCAGGTCACTTTTTAGACAATATATCTGGAGACAGCAGGTCACTTTTTAGACAATATATCTGGTGACAACTGGTCAGTTTTTAGACAATATATCTGGTGACAACTGGTCAGTTTTTAGACAATATATCTGGAGACAGCAGGTCACTTTTTAGACAATATATCTGGAGACAGCAGGTCACTTTTTAGACAATATATCTGGAGACAGCAGGTCACTTTTTAGACAATATATCTGGAGACAGCAGGTCACTTTTTAGACAATATATATCTGGAGACAGCAGCAGCAGGTAACTTTTTTAGACAATATATCTGGTGACAGGTCACAGGTGGTCACTTTTTAGACAAAAATATCTGGAGAAAGCAGGTAGCAGGAGGTCAATAATATTATCAGGCAATATATTACACTGACACTGGTCTGACTGGTGGGTTGGTAATGGACTGGTATTATATCTGGCTGGACTGGCACTGGCACTCTGGCAGGCAGAGTTAAATTAAGTCTCCTGCTGAGTCCTGTGACTGCCTGTACTAGCAGGCCTGGCACACACACTGTCTCTGTGACAGTGCTGCAGTCAGTCAGTCAGTCCGGTAAGAAGACTCTCTGGAGTGGACTGGGTCACTCTCAGACTCAGAGACAGTGACTCGTCTCAGGGAGCAAATAGGGCAGGCTAGCTAGCCTAGTAGCAGGTAATGAATGGAGATCAGATCACTCGCAGTCGCAGTGTCGCACTAGAGCTCAGGAGCAGCAGACTGTCTCTCTCTGTCTGTCTGCTCTGCGTCTGCCTGTGTGGCTAAAATGGCGCTGGGGGCTGCTGGGCTGGGCTGGGCTTAGCCTGGCTGGGCTGGGCTGGGCCTGGGAGGTAAAGATGTCACGCCGCATTACGCGAGCGGCCGTCATTACGCTCCGGCTCCAGCTCCACCCACTAGAGGAGGGGAGAAGCCGGGAAAGAAATGCCCAGCGCGCCGAGCGGTCATGTGACTAAGCTGTCACATGACCGCAGCGCCTGCGATCACGCGAGCTCAGCTCAGCTGCCACTCCGGCTCCGCCCACTAGAGGAGGGGAGAAGCCGGGAGAGAAGTGCCCAGCGCGCCGAGCGGTCACATGACCGCTGCGGCTGTTCTAGCTGTCTAGCCCAACTGTCAGCGCCGCCAACCAGGAAATGGGGACAGGGTGGACGGCGTTCACGTTGAAGAAAAGGTTTGTGAACGTCGTCCACCCGCGTTCACGCCCCACTCGACCACTGCTTTCGAGCCTATACAGCTTGGTGTAAGACAACATGCATAAAGAGGATGATGTGGTCAAAATACTCATTTGCCTAATAATTCTGCACTCCCTGTATAGCAATATAATCAATGTGTTCAGAATGTGGTTAGGATGCAAAATGCTCTGTTTTCACAGTGAAAAGCACTTGCTAAGACACAGCAGCACTGGAGATGCTCTCAGTACCACAAGTCACACAGCAAGGACAAAATCCTAAAATGCCCCCGCCTTATATAAAGGAGGGCCAGGCTCCCCTCCTCTGATTGGTTGCTAGTGCCTCGACTGGGGGCCCTCTGATTGGCTCAACGACGTCAGCCAATGGTTACCGCGCATGTGCGATGCAAATTTGCGTTAATCACGAATGGACGCAAATTCGGAATCTGTGATCTGTATTGATCACGGATTCAAAATGTTCCCGAATTCGAAGCCAAAAATATGCTCGTGATCACGGGTAATTCGAGGCCCTCAAGAACAACCCTGGCCGCCTCCACACTTTTTTCCTGCTACCACTGAGACAGTAGCTGCAGCCTCTGGCTTGACAGACGCGCTATATTTTCGTAGCCCAGCTAAATCAAGACCCAGGACTGATCAGGATGCAGATCAGGTAGGAGACATCCAGTCTGTTCTCTCTCCAGACCCTGTAGCGGCCTTTTCTTCCTCTGGCCAGGCTATCTCTCAGTCATTTCTGAAACTTTATGCTAACATTCAGAAGTGCTCTGCAAACAGATATGAGAGTTTTAGCTGAAGGAATGCATAATGCTATATCCACTTTGCATAATAGAGTTTCTCGTGTTGAAGATAGATTTCCAGATGTAACTGCTGTGCACAACGAGCTGGTTGATGCGCATCTTAAGCTAGTCAAAGATGTCAAATGATTTAAGGAGAAAATGGTTGACTCTGAAGTTTGTAATATACGAAACAATGTGAAGATTCGGGGTATACCCGAATCCATCTCAACTGAGGAACTCAAACCCTTGTTTGCAAAGATTATCAAAGCAATAATACCTGATGCATCCCCACAAGATTTAATTATTGACAGGGCACACAGGCTCCCTAAGCCATCCTTCTTGCCTGAGAAAATACCAAGAGATCTTCCTTATAAGGCTGCATGCTTACCACATTAAAGAGGCTTTCTTAGCAGCAATGAAGAAGGGACAGCTACTTCATATAAGGACATATTGCTTTATGCTGATCTCTCCCAAAACACATTACAGGCAAGGAAAGTCCTTACACCTGTCACAGCAGCTCTCAGGGGCCCAAAAATCCCATATCGTTCATGTTTTCTGACGAAATTGCTGATCCATAGGAATGGCCTAGTTTTTATTGTGAAGACCCTACAGGAAATACTTGACCTCCTACAGAATTGGAACATTTCTCCAGTACACCAACAGATCCCTGCCAGATGTGCCGTATTTTTCTGACTATAAGACACTCTTTTTCTCCACCAGAAGTGGGGGGGGGGGGGGGGGGGGAGTCTGTGCTTCTTATAGTTTTAATGTACAGACTAGTTTGTCCTCCATCCCCCTGTGTCTGACACCACCATCCCTGTGTGCGGTTTCCCACCCATGTGTGCAGAGTCCCATGTCCCTATGTCTGATGTCCCCCTGTGTGCATTGTCCAGTTTCTTTGACCTGCTTCTGATGTCCCTGCATCTGATGTCTCCCTACATCCGGTGTCCCTGCATCTGATGTCCCCATCCCTGCGTTTGGTGTCCCCGTGTTATATATACCATGTTTTTCAGGTGGGGGGGGCGCTGCCCTAGACCGCCAATTGCAGCGCTCACTTCTCCTGCTTGCTTCTTTTTACAGGGCTCGACAGTCCCGTGGGTGGGAATCATTCGGGCCAATCACATTACAACGTGGGCGGAGCTTCACCCAGCCTCTATACTCAGCTGTGTCAGCACGGATTTCCACCACGCGGATTAAGCGTGCATCCCGTCGCTAATCTAGCGCTGCCAGCCTTCCACGCTGCACGTGGTGGGTAGCGGCAGATGGCAAATTGACAAGCTTCAAGTTAGAGATCATTCCTTTTAAGCCAGAAGCAAGCTGGACAGTCTCTTCATAATGGCAGACAAAGCCATTGATCCCACCCTTGGGTGCTGTTAAAAGCCACCAGAAGCAGTGAGGCCTGTAATTTGCGGTCTGGGGCAGCGCCCCCCACCTGATTGTTCGATGGCTACTTTCTTATCAACCTGAGGAGTCGGGGGAGAAGCTATGATATGCAGGACACAGGGGGACACTAAATGCAGGGATGGGGACACAGCACACAGGGACACCACACACAGGCATGTGACACAGGGGGATACCACACACAGGCATGTGACACAGGGGGGCACCACACACAGGCATGTGACACGGGGACACCACACACATGGATGGGACACAGGGGGGCACTGCACACATGGATGGGACACAGGGGTACACCGCACATGTGGATGGGACAAAGGGGGACACCGCACACGGGGATAGGGCACAGGGGACACTGCGCACATGGAGGGTCACCGTACACATGGATGGGACACAGGGGACACCACACACGGGGATAAGGCACAGGGGACACTGCACATATGGAGGGGACACCGTACACATGGATGGGACACAGGGGCCACCGCACACATGGATGGGACACCGCACACAGGGATCGGGCACAGGGGGACACTGCACACATGGATGGGACACAGGGGGACACCGCACACAGGGATAGGACACCACACACAGGGACGGACACATGGACAGGGACACAGGGGAACACCAGAGGACACGGGGACAGAGGATGGCACAGGGGACAACAAAGGACAAGGGGGCAGAGGAGGACACATGAGGCACAAGATAAACATAATTGGGGGGGGATCCATAAGATGTCCATGCATCCCCGTACATTATCCTGCACCAGGTTTAGTATTTTTTTTTTTTTTGCCTGGTTTTTGTCCTCTTTAGGTGCGTCTTATAGTCCAGAAAAATACGGTACTGGGACTTTAAAGGATCATGCCCCAAACATGGATTGGTCATCTGAGAATACTTCTTCTACTCCATTACCACCTCGATCATAATTCTTTGTGCAGCTGCAAGCTGAATGAACTAACCTTATTGCCTTAGAAGCACTAATCTCCCCCCTACACACAGGTGTTACTATGCAGGAGAACAGAGGCGCCAAAAGGATAAAAGGAAACTAAATGAGCTTAAAAACCAAATTCTTGGTAAATAGAGGAGGTAGTGGTGGACTTACCTCCTCCAAGTAGACACACAACGACTGTAGTAAAGACAGTCAATATATTTTATTTATGAACTCCAAATATGCAACGCGTTTCGCAGGTTTGATCCCGCTTCATCAGGCAATAACAACGGAGCAATAGCATATGTGGTCAGTAGAAGAGCCAGGTAAGTCCACCACTACCTCCTCCAAGAATTTGGTTTTTAAGCTCATTTAGCTTCCTTTTATCCTTTTGGCGCCTCTGTTCTCCTGCATAATATTGAGTCCACCCTGGGTGGAGGGTTGAACCCCCTTTTTCTCATCTACAGAGAGCGACTTCTTATTCCTGAGTGGGGTCAGGAAAATCTCCCCACCTGCCTTTACAGTGGTTGCCTAATGGTAACCCTGTTTTGTGAGTATTAATATTTACTCTATCTAGTAACCATTTACCAGTACATATTACACTATTGGGGCTCTTGGTGTTTCTTGTTTTTACACAGGCATTACTGATTGCCTCCCCTTCTTAGGAAGAATTCTGTTGATGCCCAGAGTTATTATGTATTCAGGGTTGGACAGTTTGATGTAATTTTGGTTATTGTTATTTGTTGTTTTTTTCTCTTCTTATGTCTTTCTAGATTCTCCTCAGAAGTCACCCTAATCACATGAGCAATGCCATTATTGCAATAGTAGTCTTACAATACATAGCCTGTTACTATATCATTGAATGGATTACAGCACCACAGCTGTCTTGTTGCTACAATGGCTCTTAAATTAATGTCTGTAAACGTGAGAGGCCCAAACTCTAATAGAAAACATTAAACTTGCTTGCTAGGGAACATGATATAGATATCCTCTGTGTACAGGAAACTCATCTGGCTGCTCGCGATGCATTGTGAACTAAGTTTCCCACTTTTTTAGCATACTTTCTTTAGCTCCTTTGGTGAAAAGGAAAAAAGAGGGGTTGCTTAATGTTGCCATTAAGGCTTCTTTAGATTTCAAATTGATTTCTTCCTACTCAGATTCCAATGGTCGCCTGTTAATTATAGTGTGTAAAATCAATGGTACGCCTCTCACGATTACAAATGTTTATGCTCCCAACTCTGTGCAAGTTTCCTTCTTTAAAGCAGTAGGATCAGCTATACTATTCCAGGGAAAAAAACTCATGTATAAGTAGATAAATACTTGATCTGCTTACATAACACATGTTTTGTACTGTCCACGTTTTGATTTCAGTGAATGTTATATAGTAAATGACGAGAATTCTGTTCCTGGTGGGGGCCATGTCTTTTGCCCACAGTAAAGGCTAACTCGTGATGTCATTTTTTCCCTTTACTTTTTTCTTGTCTCCTCCAATCACTGAGTCACCTCAGCCTTGCTTGTAAACACAAGTGAGTAGGGGATCAGGTTTCAGATAAGCAGCAGACAGGGAAATAAAGGTGTAACGAGCAGCGGGGATACGGCGGTCACGGCGGATACGCCGCCATCCCCGCCGCTCAGCTGCGCACGCCACGCACGGGGCTCTCGCCCGCGCACAGCCTCAGGTCTACGTGTGCACGCGGCCAGCGGCAAGACCTATATGCGTACTGTAGACGCATCAGCTGACCTGCGGGTCGGCTGACGTCACGGGGGGCGTGCCTCCCCGCTGATTGGCTGGGCGGACTCGGGGAATCCCTTCCTGGATAAAAGACACAGGCTTTCAGTTGCCTGGTGTCTGTTGTTGCGAACACATCGTGCTAGCGCTCAGACCTAGTTAGGTTCCTGCCTGTGATAGATGTATATGCAGTGTCTGTGATATACATCTATCTCTAGTTAGTCTTATTGATTGTATATTGTATTTCTTTGTGTATGACCCTTTGCTCGTTCCTGACTACTCTCTCTGCCCTGTGATTCTGTACCTCAGCCATCTGACTTCTATTGCCGACCTCTGCCTGAACATTACTCTGAGTCTGTCTTCTGTTTCTGTATTTGCCTTGCAAACACGCAGATTGTTACATAACAACAGACCAAGATTATGGAAGCACTGTGTACTCAGGTCCAAGCTTTGACCGTGGCCATAACCAGTCTGACGGCCACGGTCAGTGCACAACAGACACAAATCAATCAGTTGTCTGAAGCGGTTAGGGCCTTGCAGAATCCCAACGTACCAGTGCCATCCCCTCTGGTTACGGAACTGAGAATGCCTCTCCCAGGGAGATTCTCAGGTCACCGATCTGACTTTATAAGGGACCCCCGTTTAGCGGCGCTATTGCGGCGGTTTAGCAGGGGCACACGTGCCCCTGCTAACTATGAGCTCTGAAGCGAGATTTATTCTCGCTTCAGAGTCTCTTTAAACCTGCTGTGCATGTGGCTCCCCCCACCCTGTAGTGATTGATGGAGAGCCTGAATACGACATTGAGGAAATTCTCGATTCTCGTTGGGTTTGGAATTCAGTGCAGTATCTGGTCCACTGGAGGGGGTATGGGCCTGAGGAGAGATCATGGGTACCGGGCCATCGTCTTCATGCAGAGGTGTTGAGACGTAGGTTTCATGAATTACATCCGGGGAAACCGTGTAAAACGTGTCCGGAGTCCACGCCTCAAGGGGGGGTACTGTAACAAGCAGCGGGGATACGGCGGTCACGGAGAGCAGCGTGACCACCGCCGCTCAGCTGCGCACGCCGCGCACGGGGCTCTTGCCCGCGCACAGCCTCAGGTCTATGCGTGCGCGCAGCCAGTGGCGAGACCTATATGCGTCCTGTAGACGCATCAGCTGACGTCACGGGGGGCGCGCCTCCCCGCTGATTGGCTGGGCGGACTGGGGAATCCCTTCCTGGATAAAAGACACGGGCTTTCAGTTGCCCAGTGTCTGTTGTTGTGAACACATCGTGCTAGCGCTCAGACCTAGTTAGGTTCCTGCCTGTGATAGATGTATATGCAGTGTCTGTGATATACATCTATCTCTAGTTAGTCTTATTGATTGTATATTGTATTTCTCTGTGTATGACCCTTTGCTCGTTCCTGACTACTCTCTCTGCCCTGTGATTCTGTACCTCAGCCATCTGACTTCTATTGCCGACCTCTGCCTGAACATTACTCTGAGTCTGTCTTCTGTTTCTGTAACTCTGCCTATCTGATACCGTTGCCGACTATTGCCTTTCTCTCACTCCGATCTGCCTACTGATTTTGTACCGTATCTGCTCGTCTGTTGCCTACCTGATCTGTCTGACCATTGTACTCACCAGTGGGCCTCGCCACTGGTGAGGTTACTGCTATAGATCCGTCTGCGAGCCTCTTTTGCATTGAGGTTCCGCTGAGGATCTATCAGTGTATACAGTCTGCACCAATCACTACACACTGTGTAATAAAGTTGTGTGTCTTCACTGTTGTTCTCCGGCTACCGCTATCTCTGTATTATTGGTGATACTGCAGATCACCACATAATCAGAGTATTTGCCTTGCTAACACACAGATTGTTACAAAAGGGAAGCGGAGGAATATATTATAGATAAAAAAAAAAATTTATATGCTTAAAAAAAACACTGTTTTCAGCTGAATTTTATGATTACACACATATTCCTACTATTCTTCAGTCCATAACTCTGCCACTCGCATTGATATAATTTTGGCGCTTGTGTCTGACACTGATATGGAGATAAAGGTCTGGTTGGACCATGCCCCAATCTTTATGGCTTTGAATCTTGCTCCCTTAGCAACCAATAGCAGAGTGTGGAGAATTAATAGCCTTGTTGTCAATTTGGACCCGTATACTTCCAAACTTAAAGAGGAACTTTTAGAGTTTTTTTTTTGTCTTAACAATACACTAGAGGTTAGCAACCTTACCATTTGGCTTGCCCATAAGGCATTCATGCGTGGGCTGTGTATTCAATTCTCTTCTATACATAAGAAAAACAATACTGCCATCTTGGCACAAATGACCGATATAGAGAAAATTCCTGGATATATGGATAATCCCAAAGAATTAAGCCGCTTATCGGCTTTAAGACATGTGCTTAGAGTCCTCTTATATCAACAATATGATAAATGGCACCTTCTTATGAGAATTAATAACTATATAGATAATAGAGCTGGAAAGAAAATGGCCCTTCAAGTTAAAGGCAGAAGAGTAAAACAAAGAATTGTTCAAATATGCCATCCTCATTCCAAACTAACTTTATTGCATCCTCAAAAAATAGTAGACACTATGGATGATTACTATAGTGATCATTATGATCTGAAAGATAGCCCGGTTACACATTAACCCTCACTTAAATAGGAACTCCAGTGAAAATAATGTAATAAAATAAAGGGCTTAATTTTTACAATAATTATGTATAAATGATGAAGTCAGTGTTTACCTATTGTAAAAATGTTTAAATCCCTGATTTACATTCTGAGATTTATTACATGGTTACATTTTTACTGTTGGCAGGTGATGTAGCTGCTGCATGTTTTTTTGGCAGTTGGAAATAGCTGTAAACAGCTATTTCCCACAATGCAGCAAGGTTCCCAGACAGGAAACTGCCAGGAGTACGTACTCAGGAGTTTCTTGTGGGAGGGGTTTCACCACAATATCAGTCATACAGCGCCCCCTGTTGGTCTGTTTGTGAAAAGGAATAGATTTCTCATGTAAAAGGGGGTATCCGCTACTGATTGGGATAAAGTTCAATTCTTGGCCGGAGTTTCTCTTTAAGCAGATCCAAGAATATCTGGATTCGGTGATCCTCCCTACTATAACACCTGATAAAGTGAAGTCTCTTAACCACACTGGCGGTAATGACGAGCTGAGCTCATCATGCAGTAGCAGGGACTCACCAGCGCAATCGGCAGCGCATCCGCAGCTTCTACTAGCTCTTTGGGCTGTCTCCTTCTCCCTCCCCATCTCCCGGTCTCTCCATGCGGCCTGATCACCTGCCATCCAATATGGCGATCCCAAGCTCCTTCCTGTGATGCCGATCATGTGCCCCCCACTGGCCGGTGCATGAATTACATCACAAAATGACCTCGTTACACAGTCACAGTAAATCCAGTCCTGATATAGTAATTCAAAGTTGTTTGCAAACACCTGAACACAGTATAAATACCCTGGGCTGTTACTGGTTCTCCCTCTTTCAGAGTCACCAGTGTCCAATTGCTTAGTCTGCTTGTCAGCTAACTCTTGTGATTTCTGTGCTTTGATTGCTTTCTCCTGCATTTGCATCATACACAGTTGTGGTATAGTCTTTGTAAAGACTGCTGTGACTGCTGTGTGATTGGTTTTTTTTTTGTTAACACTTTGTTTATTGAAAAAGATAGGCAAAAGGTTCATGTATTACAAAAGATATGCAATATGGGTGATAGGGGTAACAATAGACAGTTGTATTGGGGTTAGATGGAAAGACAATCATACAATATCTTCGGCCAGTCTTCACGTGGCTTATACAACCATCTGTCTTCAAAAATTATCATATATCAAACCAAGAGCGGCAAGATAGGTAGATAATAATCTCTGAACATCAGAAGCATAATAATTGGAATACTATTGAGCCTATTTAAATGCAGGTAAATCTATAGTAGTCCTATTGAGATAGGCAGCATATAAAAGAACAAAGAAACAGAAGGGCAACAAGAAAGCATAAGAGAAAGAGAAAAAACAAAAGAGAAAAAAGAAAGACATCATCATAATATGGTAATAGCAAGTCACAGTTGGCGTATGACCATCATTGTCTAGCAAGGGTAGGAGATATCTCAGGGTTTTTTGTGTGTGTGTGTGTGTGGGGGGGGGGGGTAGGAAGGGACAAAGGGCCTAAAATAAATTGAGACTGGGGGTTAAGGATACCTCCTTAACCCCCAGTCTCAATTTATTTTAGGCCCTTTGTCCCTTCCTACCCCCCCCCCCCCCCCCCACACACACACACACACACAGGAGATCTGGTGAATATTCAATCCAGGGGTCCCATATTTTGTGGGATGAATTTTCAGTGTTCCTAAGGGAGGCCGTCATTTGTTCCATGGATCTTGTCCAATTGATTTTAGCTTTGATGTCAGATATTGCCGGAGGTGCTATTGCTTTCCAGGCCGAAGCTATGGATAATCTAGTGGCTGTAAGAATGTGAGAGGCCAGGCGTTTAGAGTGGCGGGGGGAATCAGGGATTGATTTACCTAGTAACATTATTACTGGGTCCATAGGGATAGCTATCCCCATAACTGATGTAATTAAGGATTAAACTTCTTGCCATAAAGAGGCTATCAGTGGGCAATCCCAGAAGATATGTTCCAGGGAGCCTTTTTCATTGCAGCCCCTCCAGCAAAGATCTGAAACACCAGGATAAATTTTGGACAGCTTTGCTGGTGTTAAATACCATCGGAATAAAACTTTATAAATATTTTCTTTAATTTGTGTGCACATTGAAGAATGCTTGGCGTTTTCCCATATGTCGTCCCAGTCTTCTATAGTAATAGATGTTGCGAGAGCCTCTTCCCATTTAACCATATAAGAGTGGGAGGGGGTCAAGGAACCCGATTTGTCAAGTAGGGGGGAGTATATTTGTGAAATTAGGCCCTTTTGGTGACCTCTATGATCACAAATACGTTCAAAAGGAGTCATAGAGGGCAAAAGTAGGGTACCTCGTGTGTGGTTATATAGGAAGTGAAATATCTGATTTAGTTCTAAAGAGATTTGAGGCGTAAAAGTAAATTTGTCCTCTAAAGAGTGTTTACTTATAAGTTTACCCGTTGAGAGATCCGTCCATTTTTTAGGGTGAGTATAACCCAAACTATGCCATCTAGCCATGAAGCTTTCCGAGGTTCCAGGAGGAAAAGATTGATTCCCTAATATAGGGAGTAAGGGGGATGGTGAGGATTTGAGACCAGCACTCTTTGCCGTGGAGTTCCATATTTGCAGAGTAAATTTGACTGTTGGTAGAATGCTTGTACCTACAGGCATCTTGTGGAGATCCGTCCATAGAAAAGAGGCAAGAGTCAAGGGGAGGGTATCCGTAGCTTCAATTAGGCCCACTTAGTAAAAATTCTTAAGTCAGTCCACTCCGCTAACTGTCTAAGGTGGGCAGCTTGGTAATATAGTTTTAAATCAGGGACTCCTAAACCTCCCTGTTCTCTAGAGGATAAGAGGATTGATTTGCAGACTGGGTCGTTTGCGGTTCCATATGAACTTAAAAAATTCAGATTGGAGTCTAGTTAATTGGGCCATTGGGACTTGTATTGGAAGGGTCTCGAATAAGTATAGTAGTCGGGGAAGGATGTTCATTTTAAGGGAGTATATCCTCCCTATCCACGAAATTTTGTAAGCGGTCCACTTGTGAAGGTTCCGAAGGATTTTTTTGTATAAGCGAGGGATAGTTCTGTTTATATAAAGTGGAATAGGAAGGTGTTAGGAAAATTCCTAAATATTTGAGAGAGTGAGTTTTCCATTTATAATTAGAATGGGATTTTAATGAGGCTAACAGGTCAGGAGGGATTTTGATTGGGAGGGCTTCTGTTTTACCCGGATTCAATTTAAATTCTGATAGATATTCGTACTCGGTAATGGTTTTGAGTAGGGCTGGGAGGGATATTAGGGGCTGGGTCAGAGTTAGAAGAACGTCATCTGCAAATAATGAGATTTTGTATTCTTGTTTATGTTGTGTTACCCCATGAATATCTGTATTCAGTCTGATTGCTGTGGCCAGGGGCTCGATGCTTAAAGCGAATAATAAAGGTGATAAGGGGCAGCCTTGTCTGGTTCCATTATATATAGGTATGGGAAGGGATGGGGAAAAAGGGAGTTTGACAGAAGTACTTGGGTTGGAATATATAAATTTGAGATAAGAGAGAAAGGGTCCATCAAATCCTTGATGTTCTAATACAGTAAATAGGAAGGGCCATGACAATCTGTCGAAGGCCTTCTCTGCATCCAAACTTAGGAGCAGAGAAGGCCTACCTTCCCTGTTCATCAGAGAAATAAGGTCAATAGCCCTTCTAGTGTTGTCACCTGCTTGTCGTCCCATTATAAAGCCCACTTGATCATTATTGATAAGGGTAATCAAAATTGGGTTGAGTCTATTGGCCAGGACTTTGGATATGATTTTAAGGTCGGAGTTTAAGAGAGAGATAGGCCTATAGCTTTGTGGTAGTTGGGGATCCTTTCCCTCCTTTGGTATAACTGTGAGAAGGGAGGTTAACATAGAAGGTGGGGGGTAGTTACCCTTTAATATGTGGTTGGCCAGAGTAGTTAAGTGTGGGATTAGAATATCTTATATAATATCTTATAAAGTTTTATAAAAAGAATAGGGAAGACCATCTGGGCCTGGACTCTTTGAGGAAGGGAGAACCTTGAGGACCTCTAGGACCTCTGAAGTCGTAATAGGAGCATTAAGTAGTTGTTGTTGAGTTTTGGTAAGTTTCGGGAGGTTAAGTGGGGTTAAAAAAGAGATGACTTTTTCTTGATAAGCGTTATCCAGGGGTTGTAGAGGCAAGTGATATAATTTTGAATAATAATCCGAGAAAATTTGAGCTATTTTAGTGGGATCATAATGGGGCGTTCCTTCTGGGTCCTTCAGTGAGTGGACCCCTTGTTGGGAAGTTTTAGGGTTGAGTTTACGAGCGAGAATCGTGTGGGGTTTGTTTCCTCTTTCGAAAAATAGCTGTCTAGACCAGCGGAGACTCTTTTCAAGCTGGGAGGTTGTAAAGAGCGAATTTCTTGTTTCAGGTGTTGCATTCGAGAGAACAATTCTTGTGTGGACGTGTGTTTGTAGTCTGTTTGTGCTTTAGCTAAGGAATTTTGTAGGACAAGCAATTTCTGTGAGGAGAGTTTTTTCCTCCTGGAACCTTCAGCAATTAGAAGACCTCTAACAAAAGCCTTGTGTGATTCCCATAATATACCATAAGAAGAAACTGTATTCTCATTCCTGTTAAAATATGAATGCAACTCATCTGCAAGCTCAGAGACATAAGCCTTATTCTGAAGTATAGTTTCATTCAATCTCCAATGAAGAGGTTTATGGGATTTTCTGAGCCAGTTTAGTTGTATAAGGACTGCTTGGTGATCGGACCAGGCCATTGTGGTCTAGTAAGGGGAGTACTGTGGATTTGGCAAAAAAATAATCTATGCGGGAATGTGATGCGTGTGGAGGAGAAAAGAAGGTATATTCAACAGATTTGGTATTTGCAATCCTCCATAAATCCATAAATAAAGGTTATATTGTCTCAGCAAGGCTCTGAACTTATGTGAGTTGCGGGCATGAGTTGTAGCAGAAGGGTTATTGGGAGGGATACTTCTGTCTCTTAAAGTGGAGAAGGCTAGATTAAAATCCCCTCCCAAGATCAGGGTACCTTTGGATACGTTTTGGATTTTGATGAGAAGGGAGGTTAAGAAATCTATCTGTTTTTCGTTAGGGGCATATATGTTGGCTAGGGTAATGGGTTTATTGGCTAAAGAGCCAATTAGAATCAGGTAATGGCCCTCAGGGTCCTGTATGGATTTGGAGATCTGGAGCGGTAGGTTCATCTTATATAAGATGGCAACAACGGCTCTTTTAGTCGGGCCAGCTGCTAAATATACTTTGGAATAGTGTTTATTTCCTAGTCTGATAGGGTCTTGTTTGCGTATATGGGTTTTTTGCAGCATAGCAATATCTATGTCTAATCTATGTAGGTCCCTTAGTAGGGAATACCTCTTCTGAGGAATGTTTAGGCCCTTTGTATTCAAACCATGATCTGTTGTTCTCAGGGATTTGCTGAGGACAGGTGAAGGTAGCCAACGTGACAGAAAAGTTTCATAATAACAAACTGAGCAACATACATAACAGAAGTAACACAACATCATAGATGAGCATAAAGCCAACATGGCATAAAACATCAAAGCTGTAAGCTTAAAACAAAAGCCACTGCGAAAGAGGTGGCCACAAGTAAAAGCAGCAATGTGCTGCTCAAGTGACATCGCCTTGGTGCCGCTCGATCTACATAGAGGTCGAGCAGGTCCAATGACAGACCTCCTGAGGTACATACAGAGCAGCCGCCAGGGCGGCCCAAGCACCAGAGATCCATATCTAGGATATGATAGTATCCGGAATTTAGAACCATCTGATATAGCAATAACAATAAGAGAGTCTACTCCATAGTGGGAGAAGTGAAGGGTGTAATTGGGGGTCAGATATAAAGATCCTTAGAGGTGGTGACTTGGGGGTTAAAGAAGTGTCAGAAGGGTATGTCTAATGTTCCTTTTAAAGAGTTAGGTAGGTAGCGCTTCCATCTCCTCTGAGGGTTGTGGATAGGTTAGACTTCTCACAGGAATCCGATTCCAATCAGCAACATGATGAATCTTCCTTGGGGGAGAAGAGGGCAAGGGGGATCTCAGGTTGTGAGAAGGCTGATTGGGTGGGAGTCTAAGGCCCATCTGTTTCAGGAATAAGGGTGCATCATCAAAGTCTGATAGTGTGAATAACAGGCCCTGACTCTCAGAAAGGGAAGCCCCATGAATAAGGGATGTTAGCTTCTTTAAGTAGCGAGGTGACAGACTTAAAAGCTCTCCTTTTCGCAAGGGTTATCAATGATAGATCGTTAGATGTGGAGGTCGTCCCCTTTAAAAGAAACAGAAGATGTTTTGCATAAGGCTTGCATTAAGGCCTCTTTAGATTCATAGTAATGCATCTTTGCGATAATATCTTTAGGCCTTTGGGAAGAGGATTGTCGTTCTCCTAGAGACCTATGCGTTCGGTCCATGCGCCATAGCTCATCCGGTATGTCTGGCAAGATAGTCTTAAACAGTTCTAGTAAATGAGGCCTGATTTGTTCTGTTTTAACCAACATGGAGACTCCCTTAACCCTTATGTTCTGCCTCCTCTCCCTGTTTTCTAAGTCTCCATGCGATGTGCGCAGCATTGTCATATCAGACTGCATACTTTGCTGATTTTCCTCCATAGTAAATTGCTTCTGGGTTATGGCGTCTAATTTCCCCTCTAGTGCGTTAGTGCGTTCACCCAGGCCTGCTATCTCTGCCCTGATTTCTTTCATTGCTGATATAAAAGTTTGTTGCAGGGAGTCACATATTACCTTGCAGTGTCTTTCCAAAGCTGCTTCTAGGTGTGCGGCAGTGATCGTCGCTGAGTCCGTGCTGGAGCAGGCCTGAGGAGCGGCGTCAGCGTGTTCAGGCTGACCGGCGCCATCTTGGATCGGGATGGGGCGGACAAAGCAGTCCATGGAACCTGTCGTCTGGGCCATCTTTCCTCGTCCCCCAGATGTCATACGGTGTGGGAGGGGATTGCGAAGCCGTTCCGGGTGGAGCCTTTCTGTGGAGAAGCGGAGTGTGGCTATATGCGGCTCGTATGCGGAGAAGGTGGGCCGGAGCTCTGGTCTTAGGCAGCCATCACGGCGAGCTTGCGCATGTGCCTCGCTGTGCGATTGTTTTTTGCTGCAGATTTTTTTTTTGTCGCTGCCCTCTCACCTCTGCTTGACTGCTTGGGGTCATGGCCTTGAGCTCCCGGAGGCGTCTGTGTGACTAGGCGCTACTGGACGTTTTGGAGGGAAGTAACGATGAGGAGTCTGTTCTTGGCGATTCGACGGATAGTGAGGTATCTGGTGACCTGTCTTCAGAGTTGGAGAGCAGTGACGATGAAACCGAGGAGCCCGTGAGTCGTGCACACACTTGGTGTGAGCTGGAGAGCTGGTCGCAGGCTCCGCCACCCAGGTTCCTTTTCACTGGGGTACCTGGGCAGAAGTGCGACTGTGACCACAACCCGCTGTGCTACCTGGAACTTTTCCTGACCGAGGATATTATCCAGCGGATCGTTGAGACCAACCGGTACGCAGCGCAGCATTAGGGTGCTCCTCCAAGCAGGTTCTCCAGGAGCAGGAGGTGGGAACATGTCACTCCGGGATGACATCTGGCTGTTCCTCTGCCTCATCTTCCTCCAGGGAGCGATAGGGAAGCCGCTGCAGAAGGGGTACTGGTCCACGAACAAGATGCTTGCCACACCATTCTTTGGGTCTGTGATGCCGGAGTACCACTTCACCCTCATAATGAAGTATCTCCACTTCGCCAACAAGGATTTCGATGAGGCCACCTATCCCATTCCCAGGATGAAGAAGATCTGGGAAATATACCAGGCGATTGTAGGCAATTTACGGAAGGCCTACATACTGGAAAGAGACATCACAGTGGACGAGAGTCTCATGGCCTACAAAGGAAGACTCAGCTCGGTGCACTACATCGCCTCCAAAAGGGCTCGCTTCGGGATCAAGTCCTTTATGCTGTGTGAGGCCCAGTCCGGATACATCTGGAACTCGGTGGTGTACATGGGGAAAGGCACCAAGTTTGCTCCACAATACAGAGAGTACGGGTGTGCTACATCGAGCCGTTGCTGGATCAGGGGTATTGTTTGACGACTGACAACTTTTATACCTCCCCTGAGCTGTACGACCACCTGATCCAGCACAAGACAGATGCTTACGGCACGGTAAGGCCCAACCGTTGCCAAATGCTGCCGGCCTTTTCTGCCAGGAGGTTGAAGAAGGGAGAAATCATTGCCTGGCAGAAGGGGAAAATGATGGCTCTGCAGTGGAAGGACAAGCGGGATGTTTGTGTCCTCAGTATGGTGCACAATGCTGCTACTGTGCACACCACCACCAGAGGTAGCAGGGACGTGGACAAGCCCCAAGCTACACTGGACTACAACCAGACCATGGGAGGTGTGGACAGGGCTGATGCGGCCATGACCTTTTATCCAGCTGTTCGCAAACAGCAGAAAAAATATTATAAAAAAATGTTCAGGCACCTCCTAGAACAATGCCTCTGGAACGCTTTTGTGCTGTTCAAAAAAATGCAGTGACAGGCTTGGGGTTCACCATGACTATGTGTGGCAGTTGTGTGAAGCCATTTACCTGAAACCTCCCCCCCCCCCCCCCCCAAACGGAGTCAAGTAGAGTGGGGCGCAGAGAGACTTACTGGACGCCACTTTGTGGAATATCTGCCAGCGACCGTACACAAGCAACAACCGACAAGAAGGTGTGTGGTCTGCTGCGCCAAAAAAGGCAGTGACTGGAAAAAAATCCGGAAGGAGACCCGTACCTATTGCCCGGATTGTGAGGTGGCACTTTGTGCACTACCTTGTTTCAAGGTGTACCACACGAAGGAGGTATTTTGAGGTATATACTGTATTTGTTTTTCTGCCTCCATAAATTTCTGCCTTTATTTTCTGCATATTACTGCATTTATTTATTTTTGTTACTTATTATTTATTACTGCATTGCTATTTCTGTTTGTCATTAATACATTTTATTTTATTTTTGACAAGAATTTGTGTTCGACACTTTTATTATAGTATTATAGTATATATTAACCAGCTGAGCGGTCTGGACGAGCTCAGCTCGTCCAACACCGCCAGCGGCTGCCGCTCAGGCCCTGCTGGGCCGATTTGAATGAAATAAAAAGCAGCACACGCAGCCGGCACTTTGCCAGCCGCGTGTGCTGCCTGATCGCCGCCGCTCTGCGGCGATTCGCCGCGAGCAGCGGCGAAAGAGGGTCCCCCCAGCCGCCTGAGCCCAGCGTAGCCGGAACAAAAAGTTCCGGCCAGCGCTAAGGGCTGGATCGGAGGCGGCTGACGTCAGGACGTCGGCTGACGTCGATGACGTCACTCCGCTCGTCGCTATGGCGACGATATAAGCAAAACAAGGAAGGCCGCTCATTGCGGCCTTCCTTGTTTATTCTGGGCGCCGGAGGCGATCAGAAGATCGCCTCCGGAGCGCCCTCTAGTGGGCTTTCATGCAGCCAACTTTCAGTTGGCTGCATGAAATAGTTTTTTTTTTATTTAAAAAAAACCCTCCCGCAGCCACCCTGGCGATTTAATCAGAACGCCAGGGTGGTTAAAGCTCAGTCGTCAACTCTCTCATCCCAGCTCACAGCAATGCCGACACCACAACTTTTTCTCTCTGAGGCAGAGGATATGACTGTGGACCCGGATGCCACAGAAAAAAAAATGAAAGGTCAGAAACTTAAAAAAACTGACCAATTATTTCACCGAGAAGGCTGTGCGCTTCTCAGCCTTCTCCCAAAATGGCACCCGTTCCGCTTCCGGAGCTCCAACTCTCCCTCAACAAACCACTGCGGCTGCTGCTGATATGCCCGATCAGACCTCCTGGGACACAGGACCTCATGCAGGATACTCCTCATCTTAACCAGATGGCTCTCCATCCACACGTTAAGGCAAAACCGAGGACTGCTCCACTGAAAGAAAATACAGAGGTAGGCCCCAGCATGCTCTCTGCTCTTGATCTAGCTGCAGCTGCAGGCATTGAACCCTTCCCTACCACTGACATACCTGCTTTACAAAGCTTTATAAAGGACACTTTAGCATCTTTTAAACTGACTTGCTGTGAAAGCACCCCAAATAGTCCTTTTGAGGGCTACTACATAGTTCTGCTCTGTTTTTTTTTTTTGTGTGTGTGTGTGTGCGACACTCCACAGCCCACTGGCACCCACCCAGGGCTGTGCACAGTACTACTGCTTACTGCTATTATTGCGTCATTAAGTTGCAGTCACTAATACACTCCAGTGCATTAGTTTAGACTGTATTCTGATAGTAGTTACATAGTTACATAGTTATTTTGGTTGAAAAAAGACATACGTCCATCGAGTTCAACCAGTATAAAGTACAACACCAGCCTGCTCCCTCACATATCCCTGTTGATCCAGAGGAAGGCGAAAAAACCCTTACAAGGCATGGTCCAATTAGCCCCTAAAGGGAAAAATTCCTTCCCGACTCCAGATGGCAATCAGATAAAATCCCTGGATCAACATTATTAGGCATTACCTAGTAATTGTAGCCATGGATGTCTTTCAACGCAAGGAAAGCATCTAAGCCCCCTTTAAATGCAGGTATAGAGTTTGCCATAACGACTTCCTGTGGCAATGCATTCCACATCTTAATCACTCTTACTGTAAAGAACCCTTTCCTAAATAAATGGCTAAAACATTTTTCCTCCATGCGCAGATCATGTCCTCTAGTCCTTTGAGAAGGCCTAGGGACAAAAAGCTCATCCGCCAAGGTATTATATTGCCCTCTGATGTATTTATACATGTTAATTAGATCCCCTCTAAGGCGTCTTTTCTCTAGACTAAATAAACCCAGTTTATCTAACCTTTCTCGATAAGTGAGACCTTCCATCCCACGCATCAATTTTGTTGCTCGTCTCTGCACCTGCTCTAAAACTGCAATATCTTTTTTGTAATGTGGTGCCCAGAACTGAATTCCATATTCCAGATGTGGCCTTACTAGAGAGTTAAACAGGGGCAATATTATGCTAGCATCTCGAGTTTTTATTTCCCTTTTAATGCATCCCAAAATTTTGTTAGCTTTAGCTGCAGCTGCTTGGCATTGAGTATGATTATTTAACTTGTTGTCAATGAGTACTCCTAAGTCCTTCTCCAAGTTTGATGTCCCCAACTGTATCCCATTTATTTTGTATGGTGCTAGACCATTAGTACGTCCAAAATGCATGACCTTACATTTGTCAACATTGAATTTCATCTGCCATGTATGTGCCCATATAGCCATCCTATCCAGATCCTGTTGCAATATGACACTATCTTCCTGAGAGTTAATGATTCTGCACAATTTTGTACCATCTGCAAAAATAGCAACATTGCTCACTACTGCATCTACTAGGTCATTAATAAATAAATTGAAGAGCACTGGACCCAGAACAGACCCCTGTGGGACCCCACTGCTAACAGTCTCCCATTTTGAGTATGATCCATTGACCACAACTCTTTGTTTTCTGTCCATTAGCCAGTTCCCTATCCATGAACACAGACTCTTCCCCAGTCCTTGCATCCTCAACTTTTGCACCAGACTTTTGTGGGGAACAGTGTCGAAGGCCTTTGCAAAGTCCAAGTATATCACATCTACAGCATTCCCAATATCCATATTAGCATTCACTACCTCATAAAAGCTGAGCATGTTAGTCAAACAGGACCTGTCTTTAGTAAACCCATGTTGATGCTGAGAAATAAGATTATTTTCTACTATGAAGTCATGTATAGTATCTCTTAGTAACCCCTCAAATAGTTTGCATACAACTGATGTTAAACTTACAGGTCTATAATTTCCTGGATCAGATTTTTTGCCCTTCTTAAATAATGGGAAAACGTGGGCTGTACGCCAATCCACTGGGACTCTGCCAGTTGCAAGAGAGTCACAAAAGATAAGATAAAGGGGTTTATCTATAACTGAACTTAATTCCCTTAGGACCCGAGGATGCATGCCATCCGGGCCAGGTGCCTTGTCTATTTTTAATTTATTTAGTCTTGCCTTCACTTCTTCCTGCGTTAAGTATTTAATATTACAGTTAGAAGATTGAGACTCTTCCGCCTCTGTAGTTTGCAACAGTGCTGTTTCTTTTGTGAAGACAGAAGCAAAGAACGCATTTAATAACTCTGCCTTACCTTGGTCATCCACCATTGAGTTCCCATCCTCATCCTTTAGGAGTCCTATACAGTCAACCTTTCTTTTTTTAGAGTTAATGTACTTGTAAAACTTTTTGGGGTTAGATTTGATATCCTTAGCGATTTGTTTTTCAGCTTCAATCTTTGCCTGCCTAATTTCTTTTTTACAATTTTTATTGCACTCCTTATAATTGCTTAGTGCAGCCTCTGTCCCCTCCTGTTTTAAGACCTTATAGGCATTCTTTTTCCTCTTCATTTTATCTTTAACCTTTCTATTCATCCATAGAGGCCTTTTTTTATTCCTAGACATTTTGTTTCCATATGGGATATACATACTACAGTATTGATTGAGTATAAGTTTAAAAGCTTGCCATTTCCCTTCAGTGTCTTCCCCTTGTAGTACATTATCCCAGTTCACCAAACTTAGTGCCTGCCTAATTTGAGTGAACTTTGCTTTTCTAAAGTTCATAGTTTTAGTGGTCCCGCTGCCCCGTGGCCTATCAGTCACCAGCTCAAACGTTATCATGTTGTGATCACTATTTCCCAAATGTTCTTGAACCTGCACATTTGATACATTATCTGGTCTATTAGAAATGATCAGATCCAGTAACGCATTCCCCCTAGTTGGTTCAGTTACCATTTGAGTCAAGTAATTGTCCTGTAGTGCTGCCAGAAATCTCCTGCTTTTACCAGAATGGGTAGCCTCAATACTCCAGTCAATGTCTGGAAAGTTGAAGTCGCCCATAATTATGACCTCATTTTTACCTGCAGCTTTTTCAATCTGCTGTAGTAATCGCAGTTCTGCAGCTTCATTAATAAGAGGTGGCCTGTAGCATACCCCAATAAGCAATTGGCAACTTTTATTTCCACCATGAATATTTACCCAAACGGACTCCACATCTTCGCAATCTTCCTCCATCTCATCGTTGAGGACAGCTGTAAGAGAATTCTTAACAAAGAGACAAACCCCTCCACCTTTTTTCCCTGTTCTATCCCTCCTAAACACATTGTATCCTTTTAAATTAGCTATCCAGTCATGGCTTTCATCCATCCATGTCTCGGTTATTCCCACAATGTCATAGCCTTTGTCATTCAGAATGAACTCTAGTTCGTCTATTTTATTTGCAAGGCTCCGAGCATTGGTTACCATGCACTTTATATTTTTACCACCACATTTACCAATTTTGTTTACATGAAATTGGCTACTTGAATTTTTACCAACCTCCTTAATCTTTACAATGTCCCCACCCCCCTCTCCACCCTCCATAATGATAGGTTCCCACTGTCTTTTTACCTCATCTTGTCTATGTATTGAGACTTTATCCTCCCGCCTCCCCCCAGATCCTAGTTTAAAATCTCCTCCAACCGTTTAGCCATCTTCTCCCCCAATGCAGCTGCACCCTCCCCATTAAGGTGCAGCCCATCCCTGCTGTAGAACCTGTAGCCGACTGCAAAGTCTGCCCAGTTCTCCAGGAACCCAAACCCTTCCTTCCTACACCAATTTCTCAGCCACTTATTTAACTCCCTAAGCTCCCTCTGTCTCTCAGATGTAGCACGTGGCACTGGCAGTATTTCAGAGAACACCACCTTGGAGGTCATTGCTTTAAGTTTATCTCCAAGTACCTGAAAATCATTTTTGAGGACCTTCCATCTCCCACTAACTTTGTCATTGGTGCCAATGTGTACCATGACAGCCGGGTCTTCCCCAGCCCCACCCAGTAATCTGTCAATTCTTTCCGCTACATGCCGAACCCGAGCACCCGGGAGGCAACAGACTGTACGGCATTCGCGGTTTCTTCGACAGATTACCCTATCTGTGCGCCTAATAATTGAATCCCCTACCACCAGTACCTGTCTAGCCTTAGCTGCACTCCTATTCCCTTTCTCGTTACAGCAGTCTGCCCCTTGGTTGCTAAGGAGCACATCCTGCTGCAGCATTGCTACTCCTGAATCATCCTCCCCAATATTACGCAAACAAGCATACTTATTAGTGAGGGACAACTCGGGACTAGCCTCCCTGCCACTTTTTCCCCTACCCCTTCTAACTGTGACCCAACTAGCGGCTGCCTCTGCTTCTTGGTCCGGCTGTACTCCACCCTCCTCATCTTCAACGGTTCCATCCAGTGTCTGGATCGTGAGATCCAAGCTCTTCTCCATGTTGTGTATGCTTCTCAGTGTTGCGAGATGCTTATTTAGCTCTGCGACTTCCGCCTCTAACTGAGCAACACGCACACACCCAGGGCAACAGTAAACACCCTCAATCCGCTGATCAAGGCATGCATACATGTTGCAGGATGTACACTGTACAGCATAGTCCAACATGATGACTTTTGTGTGGGGAAAAATTATTTAAAGTAAACTGTGGTGGTAAAAGATGAAATGGGAGAGTGAGTGTAGCTGGGGAGGAGGAAAGGGAGAGTAAGTGAAGTTGGGGAGTGAGTGAAGAGGGGGGGAGGGGGGGAGGAGGGGGAGGGGCGGGAGGGGGGGAGGAGTGGAGGTGGAGTGAGTGAAGTTGGGGTGGAGTCCTCAAAATTTAAAGACTACACCACAACGTGCCTAGCACATTCTAACCAATGCAAAAAAACCACAATATTGATTGAAGGTTTTTTTTTTTTTTTTTTTTTGTCCTTACCTACTTCCTCTCACCACTCTCTTTGTGCCTGTGTTGTAACGCCTGTTTTTAACGCCTATGCCACTTGTGTCGCAGCCACTTAGTGAGCAAGCCACAGACTGAGCAAGCTCAGTACTGAGTCCTGAAGCTGACCAAATACCTCCTGTTGCAGCTAGTCCCTCCCCCTAGCCAATTGCCTGCTGCAAAACAAACTAGAGGGAAAAGAAAAAAAAATTGTACTTTTAAAAACTGACACTTGCTGTTTAATATCAGATGAACCACACAGACAATCCACCAGATATTGCAGCAGCAAAAAACAATATACAAACAGCAATGTAATATAATTAGTGCTCACAATTCCCAGCAGTGAAGTGAAGCAGCCCACCACCAAGATTAAAGGTTTGGCCTACACTTCCTGTTTAATTTAACACCTGTGTTGCAGCTAGTCCCTCCCCTAGCCAATTGCCTGCTGCAAAACAAACTAGAGGGAAAAGAAAAAAAAAATGTACTTTTAAAAACTGACACTTGCTGTTTAATATCAGATGAACCACACAGACAATCCACCAGATATTGCAGCAGCAAAAAACAATATACAAACAGCAATGTAATATAATTAGTGCTCACAATTCCCAGCAGTGAAGTGAAGCAGCCCACCACCAAGATTAAAGGTTTGGCCTACACTTCCTGTTTAATTTAACACCTGTGTTGCAGCTAGTCCCTCCCCTAGCCAATTGCCTGCTGCAAAACAAACTAGAGGGAAAAGAAAAAAAAATTGTACTTTTAAAAACTGACACTTGCTGTTTAATATCAGATGAACCACACAGACAATCCACCAGATATTGCAGCAGCAAAAAACAATATACAAACAGCAATGTAATATAATTAGTGCTCACAATTCCCAGCAGTGAAGTGAAGTGAAGCAGCCCACCACCAAGAGTAGTTCTCTGTGTTTGACACTACAAGGCCCACTGATGCCCACAGCTGTGCACAGTACTGCTGCTATTGTTGGCCTATTCAGTTGCAGGCACAGGAGCCCTCCAGTGCATTAGTTTAGACTGTATTCTGATAGTACTATTGCATTTCTGTGTGTGTGACACTACACAGTCCACTGACACTCAGAGCTGTGTACACTACTGCCATTTTTTGGCATATTCAGTTGCAGACACACTACTACTCCAGTGCATTATTTTTCACTTGTTGCACGCACAATACCCCAAATAAAAAATGATAGGCAGAGGCAGGCCACCCCGCAGGGGTCCTCAAGGTTGTGCTGCTGTGATTTCCTGCAGCCCTGGAAGAATGCCCAGTGTTCAGAGGGCACGTATCCTCAACATCCAAATTTCAGAGGACATAGTGACTGGATTACACAGCACACCCCATCTTCTACAGTTTCTTCATGCAACTTTGATGCACCATCCTCCTCCTGCTCTAATTTAGGCACCCCACAACAACTTAGCACTTGCCCGGAAGCCAAAACCACCACTAGCACCACAGCCTCTCTACTTGATATGTCAGAGGAGTTATTTACACATTTGTGTGATGAATTTAGTGATGCACAACCATTACTGGCAGAAGATGAAGACGGTAAGGATGTTACATCACCTGATATGTCTTAGTCAGGCGTCAATACACAAATGGATGTAAGGTGTGATGATGATGATGATGATGATGTAGTACCCATTGTTGGTGCCTTTTTGGAGGTGTCTGATACAACTGAAGCAGTTGTTGATGATGACGATCTGTCCATGGATGTCACGTAGGTGCCCGCAAGAAGAGATGAAGAACAGGGGGACAGTTCAGATGAGGAGACGGAGAGGATAAGGAGACAAGTTTTTGCAACTAGCAGGGGGAGCTCATCAAAAGGAGCTAGGGGCACTGTCAGACAGCATGTATCAGCACACTGGGGTCAGCCAGCCAACACGCCCTTCAACATCTGCTGTTGCCACCACCAGAATGCCGTCATTCCAAAGCTCACCAGTGTGGCATTTTTTGTGTGTGTCTGTCTCTGATAACAGTGATTCCAATTGCAACCTCTGCTAAAGGAAACCTGAGTTGTGGGAAGTCCAACATCCACCTAGGGACAACTGCTTTACGAAGGCACATGATCTCACATCACAAACACCTATGGGATGAACACATGATGAAAAGCAGCACACAAACTCAAAGCCATACTCCTCCTCCTGGTCCAGCATCTTCAGCCAAGTTTCCTCTGCAGTCCTTGCCCCCTCTCAACCACTCTCCACTCCGCCGCCTCTCACTTTGTGCAGTTCCTGCTCATCTACCCACAGTCAGCTTTCTGTCGAGGAAGTTTTGGAGCGGAAGAAGCCACTTTCTCAGAGTTACCCCCTTGCCCGGTGTCTGACAGCTGGCTTGTCGGAACTTTTAGCCCACCAGCTTTTACCATACAAGCTGGTGGAGTCTGAGAACTTTAAAAAATTTGTTGCGATTGGGACACCGCAGTGGAAGGTACCGGGCAGAAACTTATTTTCCAAAAAGGCAATCCCCAACCTGTACTGTCATGTGGAAAGACAAGTCTTGGCATCTCTGGCACACAGTGTTGGGGCAAGGGTCCATCTGACCACGTGCACTGCACATAGGGTAAGCCTGTTGATGGCTGCCATGCAATGTGTGGCTCTGCAGCGGAGTTGGAGACCCTGCCACGACTTGCAGGCAGGACTGCTGCCACCTCCTCTTCTCCTCCATCCTCTTTGCTATCCTCCTCGGCTTAGTCCTCTTCTGCTGCTGCAGCTCCTCTACTAGTACAACAACTGCACCCCCAGCTCCCCAGGGCCTATTCCACATCCCAGGTATGATGGTGTCATGCCATCCTGGGCCTGATTTGCCTGCAAGCCGAGAGTCACACCGGACAAGCACTCCTGGCTGCTCTGAACGAACAGGTGGATCAGTGGCTGACCCCCCAACAACTGGAGATCAACAAAATTGTCTGTGACAGTGGAAGCAGTCTTCACGGCATTGAATTTTGGAAAGTTAACACATGTGCCCTGCGTGGCACATGTGTTGAATCTTATTATGCAACATTTTGAGTCTAATTATCCAGGCTTACAGGAGGCCCTCAAGCAGTCCAGGAAGGTGTGTGCTATTTCAGGCATTCCTACACGGCCATGGTGCGCTTTTCAAATATTCAGCGACAAAACAACCTGCCAGTGAGGCGCTTGATTTGTGACAGCCCGACTATGCTGGAATTCAAGTTTGATAATGTTTGACTGCCTGCTCCAACAAGAAAAAAACATTAGTGAGTATCTGTACGAGTGTGGTGCTAGGACAAGCAGTGGGGATCTGGGGATTTTTTTGCCACATTACTGAATGCTCATGCACAATGCCTGCAGGCTCATGCATCCTTTTGAGAAGGTGACAAACCTGGTGAGTCACAGTGAAGGCACCATCAGCGACTTGATCCCATATGCTTCCTTTCTGGAGCGTGCCCTGCGAAGAGTGCTGGATCAGGCCATAGAGGAGCGTGACCAGGAAGAGGAAGAGCCGGTGGGCACCATCACCACCACCAGAACCATACTTGATGTTGACACCTGCTGTACCTGCAGCAACACAGAGGGAGAAGTCAAAGGAGGAAAGTGGCTTTGAGAAGGAGGTGGAAGAACAACAGCAGGTGTCTCACGGGGCTTGTGGTCACTGTTCGGGTATCTGTGGTGTTGTATGTGGCTGGGGAAGGAGGAGAACTTCTGCGAGGAAGAGGAACAGGAGATGGCTAGCTCGGCATCCATCCTTGTGCAAATGGGGTCTTTCATGCTGTCCTGCCTGTTGAGGGACCTCCATATAAAAAGGCTCAAGGGGAACAATCTGTACTGGGTGGCAAGGCTACTAGACCATCGGTATAAGCACAAAGTGGCGGATATGTTACCGAACTACCAGAAGTCAGAAAGAACCAAGTGTAGTATAGTGTAGTATAGTATGTCAAGGGAATTGATCAAATGAAAAGAGTATAGGATAATACACACAAACCAGGGTTACCTCCAGGCAACCACTGTACAAGCAGGTGAGGATATTGTCCTGTCCTCACTCAGGATTAAGAAGTCACTCTCTGTAGACGTGAAAACAAAGGGGTATCCCTTTCCACCAAGGGTGGATATTAAACGTATAGTAAAAGAGAACAGAGGCGCCAAAAGGATAAAATCCGTAATTAAAATATTTAAAATTGCTTAGGAGGTAGTGGTGGACTTACCTCCTTCAAGCTGACACAACAAGCTGTGTATTCAAGACAAGGTATATTTATTGGTACACTTCAGAGGTTAATCGCAACACGTTTCGCAAGCCTAAACCCACTTCATCAGGCAATAAATGGTAGGAGTACACAACTAGGGACAAAAGGCGCATATTGGTTAAGGCCAGGTAGTCCGCTACCTGTCGGTCGAGGTAGCTGTGGCAATGTGTCGGACTAAAAAAAAACTGTGCATGTTCAAGGCTGATGTCACAACACAACGGGAAAGAGGTGCCAGTAATCCTCCTCCTCCTCCCGGCAAGGACAGGACGCTTTTCGATGGTGATGTCAGACATGCACAGTTTTTTTTTAGTCCGACGCATTGCCACAGCTACCTCGACTGACAGGTAGCGGACTACCTAGCCTTAACTGCAGATATCAACACTCTGAGGAGCGATGAACCCCTGGACTACTCGGTGTGCAGGCTTGACCTGTGGCCTGAGCTCTCACAATTTGCCATCGAATTTCTGTCTTGCCCTGCCTCAAGCCTCCTGTCAGAAAGGACCTTCAATGCAGCAGGAGGGATTGTCACGGAGAAGAGAAGTCACCTAGGTCAAAAAAGTGTTTATCACAGTGGTTCACAAGTGGTTTATCACACCTGAGTTCAATTTCTGTAGTCACCCCCAGGCCTGATTACTGTTTCACCTGTTTCAATCAAGAAATCACTTAAATAGGAGCTATCTGACACAGAGAAGTAGACCAAAAGCACCTCAAAAGCTAGACATCATGCCAAGATCCAAAGAAATTCAGGAACAAATGAGAACAAAAGTAATTGAGATCTATCAGTCTGGTAAAGGTTATAAAGCCATTTCTAAAGCTTTGGGACTCCAGCGAACCACAGTGAGAGCCATTATCCACAAATGGCAAAAACATGGAACAGTGATGAACCTTCCCAGGAGTGGCCGGCCGACCAAAATTACCCCAAGAGCGCAGAGAAAACTCATCCGAGAGGCCACAAAAGACCCCAGGACAACATCTAAAGAACTGCAGGCCTCACTTGCCTCAATTAAGGTCAGTGTTCACAACTCCACCATAAGAAAGAGACTGGGCAAAAACGGCCTGCATGGCAGATATCCAAGGCGCAAACCACTTTTAAGCAAAAAGAACATTAAGGCTCGTCTCAATTTTGCTAAAAAAAACCATCTCAATGATTGCCAAGACTTTTGGGAAAATACCTTGTGGACCGACGAGACAAAAGTTGAACTTTTTGGAAGGTGCGTGTCCTGTTACATCTGGCGTAGAAGTAACACCGCATTCAGCAAAAGAACATCATACCAATAGTAAAATATGGTGGTGGTAGTGTGATGGTCTGGGGTTGTTTTGCTGCTTCAGGACCTGGAAGGCTTGCTGTGATAGATGGAACCATGGATTCTATTGTCTACCAAAAAATCCTGAAGGAGAATGTCCGGCCATCTGTTCGTCAACTCAAGCTGAAGCGAACTTGGGTGCTGCAGCAGGACAATGACCCAAAACACACCAGCAAATCCACCTCTGAATGGCTTAAGAAAAACAAAATGAAGACTTTGGAGTGGCCTAGTCAAAGTCCTGACCTGAATCCTATTGAGATGTTGTGGCATGACCTTAAAAAGGCGGTTCATGCTAGAAAACCCTCAAATAAAGCTGAATTACAACAATTCTGCAAAGATGAGTGGGCAAAAATTCCTCCAGAGCGCTGTAAAAGACTTGTTGCAAGTTATCGCAAACGCTTGATTGCAGTTATTGCTGCTAAGGGTGGCCCAACCAGTTATTAGGTCCAGGGGGCAATTTCTTTTTCACACAGGGCCATGTAGGTTTTGTCACTAAATAATAAAAACCATCATTTAAAACTGCATTTTGTGTTCAATTATGTTATCTTTGACTAATAGTTAACGTTTTTTGATGAGCAGAAACATTTAGGTGTGACAAACATGCAAAAGAATAAGAAATCAGGAAGGAGGCCAATAGTTTTTCACATCACTGTAAATCAAATTAATAATAATAATTATTACTTTTTACTGAGTTTGGTGACTACTAGTCATTTCATAGTTCTATATCACACTTTGCGCTGCCTCACAGTCCACTAAGGATGTGGATATCCAAAGTCCCACAGTTCTCAAGTAAGTTGTGCTCCTCTTCACTCTTCAACCCAGTGTGTCTCATATAGAAAAGGGAACAGAAAGACAAAAAATCTTCATCGCATAGGCTGCCAAAACATCCAAGCAATCCTCCACCAGCTATGGTCCGTGCACACTTCTACACGATATCACCACTCACTGTGCAAACCACCACCCGCCGTGGTTGCTCTCACCTTACGCTGTGGCTGCCCAGACCCACAGACAGCTAACACAGCATGTGGTTCCACACGATCATTCACTTATCTCCTTCCTTCAATTCTGATTCATAGGTAGATCTCCCCAAGAGAAACACAATTAAAAGATCATTGTGCAGGCTGTTTGACTGGTATCGGGAAGTGGCCCTTGCCGGGATATATCACCGTGTTTCTAATTATGGGGGCCACCACTAGCACACTGTGTCACCCCCACCTTCCGGGACCGTGCTCACCTGATTACTATGCTGCCCCAGTCATAGACAGCTCCACAGCGTGTGTGCACGATCTCGTGCTACCCAGCAACTTCAGCTCACTCGTAGACCAACTTTACCAACTTCCAGCCGCAAAGATATAGCCCACTGCAACTGAAAGCTCATATAGCATAAAACCCTTTTATTAAGGTATAAAAAATAAGTAGCGCTACTCACAAACGTAGATAAAAATTCAGCATATCAATGTTAAAAGTTCAGGACGTCTCCTTCTGCACTGCTGCTTCCTGCCCGTGTAAACCACGCCCTACGCGTTTCGTCTCTATGACTCATCAGGGGCTATGGGTCAGGATTGGCTAGCAGTGCTAAAATACCCACCCCTCATATATATGCATTAACATTAAAATATCGCCCTCACAACTCCCCCATAACTGACAGAATTAGACATTAATTATGATGCACGGATCCTGCATGCCTCCTACTGCACATATCATCAATTATGTCCCAAATATTTTATACCATCTATTTGTACGGCCACACTATTGTCCCTCAGGTCCCACGGGATTAGCCTCACCTTGAACCGCATCACACTTCCGCGTTCCAGCCCGACTGCGTGCGTCCAAGATTAGCTCTATCGTGTCTCCTCCCTCCATACCAGAGGAAATCACGCGAGCATTTGGGTGAGCATCCGCCACCCATGTTCATATGGGGGCATCATCGGGCGCCTGCGTGAACCGGCCAGCATCGTTGCCATAGTAATCACCCCAAGCATTAAAACTCAAAAAAGAGGTCCGTGCAGAATTCCTGTACCATTTACACCAATAACCTCTCCTGATCAATTTATTCAAAACAATAGTGGACACTAAACGTTCCTATATCTACTATTTAATCTATGATAATTGCACTAGCCCTTCATATATTAACCCATTCATTTGTGCCACACACCCCGTTACCCCCAACTCTTCAATACTATACACAGCATGTAGCATATAGTTACACATAACCCTCTCAACTCGAGGTACCTCCTATTTAACCCCTTCTACCCATCATTATTATGATTATCCCACCTATAGCTGAATGTGACAGCTTACCAATTCCATAGCCTAATCTAAAGGCCTAACCTTACCATACGTATAACTCCATACGATCTATCTTGTGTAAATCTCATAGCACAAGTGTAAATCTCATAACACAAAACAATGCAACACAGATGTGCCCCAACATAGTGCTCCATACTTAGTGATCCCCCCACTCATTCAAATATGACTTATGTGAACTTCTATTAATTATACACACTTTTCAACTATATGTGATGCTATCAATATACACACTATTAACAAAGACCTGTCAACAAGTGCACCCCATTTCTGTCAAAATCAACAGATTCTTATACTTATATACATGTCCCTTGTGTTATAATCTAATTAATCATCCGATATGAAACAATTGATATCCACTTCAATATTCAAACCCCAGATCGAGATCGTGCACACACGCTGTGGAGCTGTCTATGACTGGGGCAGCATAGTAATCAGGTGAGCACGGTCCCGGAAGGTGGGGGTGACACAGTGTGCTAGTGGTGGCCCCCATAATTAGAAACACGGTGATATATCCCGGCAAGGGCCACTTCCCGATACCAGTCAATCAGCCTGCGCAATGATCTTTTAATTGTGTTTCTCTTGGGGAGATCTATCTATGAATCAGAATTGAAGGAAGGAGATAAGTGAATGATCGTGTGGAACCACATGCTGTGTTAGCTGTCTGTGGGTCTGGGCAGCCACAGCGTAAGGTGAGAGCAACCACGGCGGGTGGTGGTTTGCACAGTGAGTGGTGATATCGTGTAGAAGTGTGCACGGGCCATAGCTGGTGGAGGATTGCTTGGATGTTTTGGCAGCCTATGCGATGAAGATATTTTTGTCTTTCTGTTCCCTTTTCTATGTGAGACACACCGGGTTGAAGAGTGAAGAGGAGCATAACTTACTTGAGAACTGTGGGACTTTGGATATCCACATCCTTAGTGGACTGTGAGGCAGCGCATAGTGTGGTATAGAACTATGATATGATACATGTTGGTACAGCATTGATGACTATTGCAGCATACCCACAGTATATTGTAGGCTTAGTATAGTTGGTGGAGCTCGCCAGGTTATTTTTATTTATTTTTTGACTACTAGTCATTGCCTACTCATTTTTCTATGGACATAAGCATGAAGACTGAGCTGAACTGAAAGATTTTATGTATGTATCCTAAATGTCCTGAACATAGTCTTATGGTTGCATGTAATTTTGCAACTCGTTTTCCAAAAACAAGAATGAATTACATGGTGAATATCAATCATTTTTTGATCTTTCTTCTATTTTCTAATTTCTCACTTTGCAATTGTATTTATTCATTTTTTCCTATTTTTCAGTAAAGTTCCTCTTTAAGCTTGCAACTGTAGTTTCCCATGATGCAGCACTCTTGCATATGCAGATCATCTCTTTATGCCCACATCCAGATGTATAGTGTAAAGGGAGCCACATCAATCCTGTTTTGGACTTTTTGGTCCTCATCAGTGCATGGTATGGATTAATATGGCTCTATGGAATAGGGCTTGGACTAGTACTAATGAATACCCAAACAGCTCATGATGTCCCAGAACCACCCAGCTAAAAGAGACCAAAAAGTCCTCTATCAAAAACATTTCCTATGGTTTTATGATTCTTTCATATTTTATAAAAGACTAATAAATGTTACTTTAAACATTAGAAATGTTTAGAATACCCTGATTTGTGTTCTGTAACTCAGTCAGTCTCATCTTCCACTATTATGAACAGCTAGGCTTCCGTTTTCATAGCTCAGAATCCTGACTGCGCTAGGACATACATTCTAGAGTGGGGTTGAATGGTGTAAGTCTCAGTCACAACCTATCCCATAGGCCCTAGTTGAGGAAGCATGAGTGTAAAACTAAAGAACACTCCTCTATAAGGCCTAGCGAAGGAGAGCTGTGCATATGTGTGTGTTGAGGGGAGAGGGTGTACTAATGAAGGGGTCAGTCCAATAGCAGGTTTTGCATAGCAAACAGAGTTGTTTGCTCATTTTTATTAATATTTACAAGTAACATCTATGAGATGTGCAGGCTGTGGGGGAGGTGGGGTAAATAACATTTCCTACAGAGTAGTTTTTATAAAAAAATATACAATAAAAATATGTAATTTTAATTTTGGTTTGATTCTTGTTTCATTTATCGTTATTTTGAAATATTGTTTTTCTTTTTTTTTTTAAATTAAGATGATGTGCAAGAAGCATTTAACTTGATTAAAGACCTTGAACCATCTACTCCACAGGTACTGTAGATGTGTTTCTCTGGCGTTAAATTGTTTTTAAACATGTTTTGTAAAAAATGTGTATAACCTGCTTGAATTGCTTATGATTTTTAGTTTAAAATGCATTTATAATGTTGTCATTTATTTGTTTAGGCAGAGACAAATGTGCAACACATCAGTTTCTCCAATAAAACTCCACTCTTTACTTTGCTTGTATTGGAACCACTGATGTGTTTTAGATTTATCTCTGTCAATGGAGGAGATTTTAAGCTAGGATTTGGGAGGATGCGGGAGGGTAAAGTCTCAATATGTGGACAAAATAAGGTAAAAATACAGTAGGAGCCTAACATTGTGGGGGAAGGGGGGAGAGGTTGGTAAAACCTCAGGTAGCCCATTAAATGTTAACAAAATCGGAAAATGTGATGGTAAAAATATAAAGTGCAGAGTTCATTCTGATGGACAAAGGCTATGACATTGTGGGAATAACGATACATGGATGGATGAAAGACATGAGTGGATACTGAATTTAGAGGGATACAATGTGTTTATGAAGGATAGAACAGGGAGAAAAGGTGGAGGGGTTTGTCTCTTTGTTAAAAACTCTTTTACAGCTGCAATGAATGATGAGATGGATGAAGCTTGTGAAGACGTGGAGTCTGTTTGGGTAAATATTCATGGTGCAAATAAATGTTGCCAATTGATTATTGGGGTGTGCTACAGGCCGCCACATATTCATGAAGCTGCAGAACTGCAATTACTACAGCAGATTAAGGTCATAGTTATGGGTGACTTCAACGATCTAGACATTGACTGGGATATTGAGGCTACTCATTCTGCTAAAAGCGGCAGATTTCTGGCAACACTACAGGACAGTTACCTGACTCGGATGGTAACTGAACCAACTAGGGGGAATAAATATATCCCATATGGAAACAAAATGTCTAGGAATAAAAAATAAGCCTCTACGGGTGAATAGAAAGGTTAGAGATAAAATGAAGTGGAAAAAGAATGCCTGTAAAGTCCTAAACAGGAGGGGCCCAAGGCTGCATTAAACAATTATAAGGAGTGCATTAAAAGTTGTAAAAAAAATAAATTAGGCTGGCAAATCATACAACAGTCTAGTGCACAGGACCAGGCCACTCACCCCAGAGTGCAACTCACCAATTGTAGTCACAGTAATCCAACAGAAGAGAAAAAGAAGTGGTGCACATCCAGATAAAACTTCACTTTAATTGATGTAGCTTAAAAAATCCAGCAGCAGTACATTATCCATTGTAATGGAGAGAGGTACAGGCGGTGAGAGGTCTACAGCTGTTTCATGCTTTAAAGGGAAGGTTCAGGGACAATAAAAAAAAAACAAACATCGAAATCCACTTACCTGGGGCTTTCTCCAGCACGTGGCAGGCAGGAGGTGCCCTCGGCGCCACTCCACAGGCTCCCGGTGGCCGACCCGACCTGGCCAGGCCGGCGGCCAGGTCGAGCTTCTTCTGCGCTCTATTATGCATGTCACGCCGGCAGTAGTTCTGAGCCTGCGCACTACAGCCGGAGGACGTCCGATCATTATGCGTGCCGGCGTGACACGCATAATGTAGCGCAGAAAAAGCCCAACCTGGCCACCGGCCTGGCCAGGTCGGGTCGGCCACCGGAGACCACTGGGAGCCTGCGGAGCGGCGCCGAGGGCACCTCCTGCCCCAGGTAAGTGAATTTCGATTTTTATTTTTTTTTTAGTGTCCCTTAACCTTCCCTTTAAGCAATGTGGCACTTCATCAGGACAAACTGCCCTCACAAATGACACCCCTTAAATGGTTTCCTACCTTCTAAAGTGATAGTGTCGTTTGTACCCTCCTGCTTTAGAAGGTTGGAAACTATTTAAGGGGTGTCATTTCTGGAGGCAGTTTGTCCTGATGAAACACCTCATTGCTTATGGCGCGAAACAGGTGTAGACCTCTCACTGCCTGTACCTCTCTCTGTTACAAACACATGCATGTACATGTGTTTGATTATAGCACATGGCATGCTCTATCAATTGTATTTTCCTCTAACATCCCCAAACATGTTAAGTTGGTCCCCCCACAAAAACTGTCCTAACTATGATTGTGGTAGAGATAAGATTTTGAGCTCCTCTGAGGACAGTCAGTGACATGACTAGTGCGTACTTTGTAAAGTGCTGCAGAGGATGTCAGTGCTGTATAAATACATAATAATAATATGGTAGGACATTAGACTATGACTATGGTAGGATTAGATTGTGAGCTCCCCTGAGGACAGTCAGTGACATGACTATGTACTCTGTACAGTGCTGCAGAAGATGTCAGTGGTATATAAATACATAATAATAATAATAATATGGTAGGACATTAGACTATGACTATGGCAGGATTAGATTGTGAGCTCCTCTGAGGACAGTCAGTGACCTGACTATGTACTCTGTAATGTGCTACAGAAGGTGTCTGTGCTATATAAATACATAATAATAATATGGTAGGACATTACATAGTTATTTGGGTTGAAAAAAGACATACGTCCATCGAGTTCAAGCAGAGAACAAAGTACAACACAAACACCAGCCTACTCCCTCACATATCCCTGTTGATCCAGAGGAAGGCAAATAACCCTTACAAGGCATGGTCCAATTAGCCCCAAAAGGGAAAAAAATTCCTTCCCGACTCCAGATGGCAATCAGATACAATCCCTGAATCAACATCATTAGGCATTACCTAGTAATTGTAGCCATGGATGTCTTTCAACGCAAGGAAAGCATCTAAGCCCCCTTTAAATGCAGGTATAGAGTTTGCCATAACTACTTCCTGTGGCAATGCATTCCACATCTTAATCACTCTTACAGTAAAGAACCCTTTCCTAAATAAATGGCTAAAACGTTTTTCCTCCATGCGCAGATCATGTCCTATAGTCCTTTGAGAAGGCCTAGGGACAAAAAGCTCATCCGCAAAGCTTTTATATTGCCCTCTGATGTATTTATACATGTTAATTAGATCCCCTCTAAGGCGTCTTTTCTCTAGACTAAATAAACCCAGTTTATCTAACCTTTCTTGGTAAGTGAGACCTTCCATCCCACGTATCAATTTTGTTGCTTGTCTCTGCACCTGCTCTAAGACCGCAATATCTTTCCTGTACTGTGGTGCCCAGTACTGAATTCCATATTCCAGATGTGGCCTTACTAGAGAGTTAAACAGGGGCAATATTATGCTGGCATCTCAAGTTTTTATTTCCCTTTTAATGCATCCCAAAATGTTGTTAGCTTTAGCTGCAGCAGCTTGGCATTGAGTATGATTATTTAACTTATTGTCGATGAGTACTCCTAAGTCCTTCTCCAAATTTGATGTCCCCAACTGTATTCCATTTATTTTGTATGGTGCTAGACCATTGGTACGACCAAAATGCATGACTTTACATTTTTCAACATTGAATTTCATCTGCCATTTATGCGCCCATATAGCCATCCTATCCAGATCCTGTTGCAATATGTCCCCATCTTCCTGAGAGTTGATGATTCTGCACAATTTTTGTATCATCTGCAAAAATAGCAACATTGCTCACTACTGCATCTACTAGGTCATTAATAAATAAATTGAAGAGCACTGGACCCAGTACGGACCCCTGTGGGACCCCACTGCTAACAGTCTCCCACTTTGAGTATGATCCATTGACCACAACTCTTTGTTTTCTGTCCATTAGCCAGTTCCCTATCCATGCACACAGACTCTTCCCCAGTCCTTGCATCCTCAACATTTGCACCAGACTTTTGTGGGGAACAGTGTCGTAGGCCTTTGCAAAGTCCAAGTATTTATTATTTATTTATTTATTGTATATCACATCTACAGCATTCCCAATATCCACATTAGCGTTCACTACCTCATAAAAGCTAAGCATGTTAGTCAAACAGGACCTGTCTTTAGTAAACCCATGTTGATGCTGAGAAATAAGATTTTCTACTATGAAGTCATGTATAGTATCTCTTAGTAACCCCTCAAATAGTTTGCATACAACTGATGTTAACCACTTCCCGACCGCCTAACGCACAGGGGCGGCCGGGAAGTGGAGCCCTGAAGGACCGGCTCACCCACAGAGGCGGCGGTCCTTCGAAGGGCATGGGCGGAGCGATCGCGTCATCCGTGACGCAATACTCCGCCGGCGCCTGTCACCGCTCGCCCGCCGCAACATCCCGCCGGCTATACGGAAGCGCCGGCGGGATGTTAACCCCGTGATCGCCGCATACAAAGTGTATAATACACTTTGTAATGTTTACAAAGTGTATTATACAGGCTGCCTCCTGCCCTGGTGGTCCCAGTGTCCGAGGGACCACTAGGGCAGGCTGCAGCCACCCTAGTCTGCACCCAAGCACACTGATTTCTCCCCCCCTGCCCCAGATCGCCCACAGCACCCCTCAGACCCCCATCTGCCCACCCCCCAGACCCCTGTTTGCACCCAATCACCCCCCTAATCACCCATCAATCACTCCCTGTCACTATCTGTTAACGCTATTTTTTTTATCTCCCCCCCTGCCCACTGCCCCCTCCTGATCACCCCCCACCCCTCAGATTCTCCCCAGACCCCCCCCCCCCAGACCTCCCCCCTGTGTACTGTATGCATCTATCCCCCCTGATCACCTGTCAATCACCTGTCAATCACCCCCTGTCACTGCCACCCATCAATCAGCCCCTAACCTGCCCCTTGCGGGCAATCTGATCACCGCCCCACACCAATAGATCGCCCGCAGATCCGACATCAGATCACCACCCAAACGCAGTGTTTACATCTATTCTCTCCTCTAAACACCCACTAATTACCCATCAATCACCCCCTATCACCACCTGTCACTGTTACCCATCAGATCAGACCCTAATCTGCCCCTTGCGGGCACCCAATCACCCGCCTACACGCTCAGATTGCCCTCAGACCCCCCCCCCTTATCAATTCGCCAGGGCATTATTTACATCTGTCCTTCCCTGTAATAACCCACTGATCACCTGTCAATCACCCATCAATCACCCCCTGTCACTGCCACCCATCAATCACCCCCTGTCACTGCCACCCATCAATCAGCCCCTAACCTGCCCCTTGTGGGCAATCTGATCACCCACCCACACCAATAGATCGCCCGCAGATCCGACATCAGATCACCACCCAAGCACAGTGTTTACATCTCGTCTCTCCTCTAAACACCCACTAATTACCCATCAATCACCCATCAATCACCCCCTATCACCACCTGTCACTGTTACCCATCAGATCAGACCCTAATCTGCCCCTTGCGGGCACCCAATCACCCGCCTACACGCTCAGATTGCCCTCAGACCCCCCCTTATCAATTCGCCAGTGCATTAGTTACATCTGTTCTTCCCTGTAATAACCCACTGATCACCTGTCAATCACCTGTCAATCACCCATCAATCACCCCGTCACTGCCACCTATCAATCACCCCCTGGCACTGCCACCCATCAATCACCCCCTGTCACTGCCACCCATCAATCAGCCCCTAACCTGCCCCTTGCGGGCAATCTGATCACCCACCCACACCAATAGTTCGCCCGCAGATCCAACATCAGATCACCTCCCAAGGGCAGTGTTTATATCTGTTCTCTACCCTAAACACCCACTAATTACCCATCAATCACCCCCTGTCACTGCTACCTATCAGATTAGACCCCTATCTGCCCCTAGGGCACTCAATCACCCGCCCACACCCTCAGAATGCCCTCAGGCCCCAGCCCTGATCACCTCGCCAGTGCATTGCTTGCATCTATTCCCCCCTCTAATCATACCTTGAGACACCCATCAATCACCTCCTGTCACCCCCTAGCACACCTACCCATCAGATCAGGCCCTAATTTGCCCCGTGTGGGCTCCTGATCACTCGGCCAAACCCTCAGATCCCCCTCAGACCCCCTTCCGATCACCTCCCCAGTGCATTGATTGCATCTATTTTCCCCTCTAACCACCCCCTGAGACACCCATCAATCACCTCCTGTCACCCCCCTAGCACTCCTATCCATCAGATCAGGCCCAATACAACCTGTCATCTAAAAGGCCACCCTGCATATGACCGGTTCCTCAAAATTCGCCCCCTCATAGACCACCTGTCATCAAAATTTGCAGATGCTTATACCCCTGAACAGTCATTTTGAGACATTTGGTTTCCAGACTACTCACGGTTTTGGGCCCGTAAAATGCCAGGGCGGTATAGGAACCCCAGAAACGGACCCCATTTTAGAAAAAAGACACCCCAATGTATTCTGTTAGGTGTATGACGAGTTCATAGAAGATTTTATTTTTTGTCAAAAGTTAGCGGAAATTGATTTTTGTTTTTTTTTCACAAAGTGTCATTTTTCACTAACTTGTGACAAAAAATAAAATCTTCTATGAACTCGCCATACACCTAACGGAATACCTTGGGGTGTCCTCTTTCTAAAATGGGGTCACTTGTGGGGTTCCTATACTGCCCTGGCATTTTAGGGGCCCTAAACCGTGAGGAGTAGTCTAGAAAACAAATGCCTCAAAATGACCTGTGATTAGGACGTTGGGCCCCTTAGCGCACCTAGGCTGCAAAAAAGTGTCACATGTGGTATCGCCGTACTCAGGAGAAGTAGTATAATGTGTTTTGGGGTGTACACATACCCATGCTGGATGGGAGAAATCTCTCTGTAAATGGACAATTGTGTGTAAAAAAAAATCAAACAATTGTCATTTACAGAGGTATTTCTCCCACCCAGCATGGGTATGTGTAAAAATACACCCCAAAACACATTATACTACATCTCCCGAGTACAGCGATACCACATGATTGGCACTTTTTTGCAGCCTAACTGCGCTAAGGGGCCCAAAGTCCAATGAGTACCTTTAGGATTTCACAGGTCATTTTTGTTTCAAGACTACTCCTCACGGTTTAGGGCCCCTAAAATGCCAGGGCAGTATAGGAACCCCACAAATGACCCCATTCTAGAAAGAAGACACCCAAACGTATTCCGTTAGGAGTTTGGTTAGTTCATAGATGATTTTATTTTTTGTCACAAGTTAGCGGAAAATGACACTTTGTGAAAAAAACAATTAAAATCAATTTCCGCTAACTTGTGACAAAAAAATAAAAACTTCTATGAACTCACCATACTCCTAACGGAATACCTTGGGGTGTCTTCTTTCTAAAATGGGGTCATTAGTGGGGTTCCTATACTGCCCTGGCATTTTAGGGGCCCTAAACCGTGAGGAGTAGTCTTGAAACAAAAATGACCTGTGAAATCCTAAAGGTACTCATTGGACTTTGGGCCCCTTAGCGCAGTTAGGGTGCAAAAAAGTGCCACACATGTGGTATCGCCGTACTCAGGAGAAGTAGTACAATGTGTTTTGGGGTGTATTTTTACACATACCCATGCTGGGTGGGAGAAATACCGCTGTAAATGGACAATTGTGTGTAAAAAAATCAAAAGATTGTCATTTACAGAGGTGTTTCTCCCACCCAGCATGGGTATGTGTAAATATACACCCCAAAACACATTGTGCTACTTCTCCCGAGTACGGCGATACCACATGTGTGGCACTTTTTTGCACCCTAACTGCGCTAAAGGGCCCAAAGTCCAATGAGTACCTTTAGGATTTCACTGGTCATTTTAAGAAATTTCGTTTCAAGACTACTCCTCACGGTTTAGGGCCCCTAAAATGCCAGGTCAGTATAGGAACCCCACAAATGACCCCATTTTAGAAAGAAGACACCCCAAGGTATTCCGTTAGTAGTATGGCGAGTTCATAGAAGATTTTATTTTTGTCACAAGTTAGCGGAAATTGATTTTAATTGTGTTTTTTCACAAAGTGTCATTTTCCGCTAACTTGTGACAAAAAATAAAAACTTCTATGAACTCACCATACTCCTAACGGAATACCTTGGGGTGTCTTCTTTCTAAAATGGGGTCATTTGTGGGGTTCCTATACTGCCCTGGCATTTTAGGGGCCCTAAACCGTGAGGAGTAGTCTTGAAACGAAATTTCTCAAAATGACCTGTGAAATCCTAAAGGTACTCATTGGACTTTGGGCCCTTTAGCGCAGTTAGGGTGCAAAAAAGTGCCACACATGTGGTATCGCCGTACTCAGGAGAAGTAGTATAATGTGTTTTGGGGTGTATTTTTACACATACCCATGCTGAGTGGGAGAAAGATCTCTGTAAATGGACAATTGTGTGTAAAAAAAATTAACAAATTGCCATTTACAGAGATATTTCTCCCACCCAGCATGGGTATGTGTAAAAATACACCCCAAAACACATTATACTACTTCTCCTGAGTACGGCAATACCACATGTATGGCACTTTTTTGCAGCCTAACTGCGCTAAGGGGTCCAAAGTCCAATGAGCACCTTTAGGCTTTAAGGGGTGCTTACAACTTAGCACCCCCCAAAATGTCAGGACAGTAAACACACCCCACAAATGACCCCATTTTGGAAAGTAGACCCTTCAAGTTATTCAGAGAGGGGCATGGTGAGTCCGTGGCAGATTTCATTTTTTTTTGTCGCAAGTTAGAAAAAATGGAAACTTTTTTTTTTTTCACAAAGTGTCATTTTCCGCTTACTTGTGACAAAAAATAATATCTTCTATGAACTCACTATGCCTCTCAGTGAATACTTTGGGATGTCTTCTTTCCAAAATGGGGTCATTTGGGGGGTATTTATACTATCCTGGAATTCTAGCCCCTCATGAAACATGACAGGGGGTCAGAAAAGTCATAGATGCTTGAAAATGGGAAAATTCACTTTTTGCACCATAGTTTGTAAACGCTATAACTTTTACCTAAACCAATAAATATACACTGAATGGGTTTTTTTTTTATCAAAAACATGTTTGTCCACATTGTTCGCGCTGCATGTATACAGAAATTTTACTTTATTTGAAAAATGTCAGCACAGAAAGTTAAAAAAAATCATTTTTTTGCCAAAATTCATGTCTTTTTTGATGAATATAATAAAAAGTAAAAATCGCAGGAGCAATCAAATAGCACCAAAATAAAGCTTTATTAGTGACAAGAAAAGGAACCAAAATTCATTTAGGTGGTAGGTTGTATGAGCGAGCAATAAACCGTGAAAGCTGCAGTGGTCTGAATGGAAAAAAAGTGGCCGGTCCTTAAGGGGTAGAAAGCCCTAGGTCCTCAAGTGGTTAAGCTTACAGGTCTATAATTTCCTGGATCTGATTTTTTGCCCTTCTTAAATAATGGGACACCGTGGGCTGTACGCCAATCTACTGGGACTCTGCCAGTTGAAAGAGAGTCACAAAAGATAAGATAAAGGGGTTTATCTATAACTGAACTTAATTCCCTTAGGACCCGAGGATGCATGCCATCCGGGCCAGGTGCCTTATCTATTTTTAATTTATTTAGTCTTGCCTTCACTTCTTCCTGCGTTAAGTATTTAATATTACAGTTGGAAGATTGAGACTCTTCTGCCTCTGTAATTTGCAACAGTGATGTTTTCCTTGTGATGGCAGAAGCAAAGAAAGCATTTAATAACTCTGCCTTACCTTGGTCATCCACAATTAAGTTCCCACCCTCATCCTTTCGGAGTCCAATACAGTCAACCTTTCTTTTTTTAGAGTTGATGTACTTGTAAAACTTGTTTGGGTTAGATTTAATATTCCTAGCGATTTGATTTACAGCTTCAGTCTTTGCCAGCCTATGACTATGGCAGGATTAGATTGTGAGCTCCTCTGAGGACAGTCAGTGACATGGATATGTACTTTGTAATGTGCTGCAGAAGATGTCAGTGCTATATAAATACATAATAATAATATCTAATTTTGCACCTGGCTCTGGTACACTTTAAATACATTGGCAGAAGTTCACAGATAAGCATGACAGAGAAAATGGATAGAGAAAGCAGCATAGAGAGGGTTGGCAGGGAAAGTGAGACAGGACAGTGGGCATAGAGATAGTGAGAGGGATAATGAGAGCACTAACCTAGAGGGAGAGAAGAGACAGGGTGGGCAGTGCAGTAATACAACTATTTTGTCAGCCTAGTTAGATTACAAGTATACGCCATATGTAAAAGTCCATTTGCTGACCATAATCATTCTGCCTTTGCAGCACCCACCAACATCCCACATACAGCACAGAGGGACAGTGCCTGCACCCCCAGTGTTCTCTCCCCCAAACATTGCCTTGTCCCTTGTAAGTTTCAGAATGCAGCAATGCAAGGCAGACAGCAGATTCGTACTGCAGAGCAGCATGTCAGTGCACTCAGTCTTAACACAATGATGCCTGACATCCCCCCCCCCCCCCCCGTGTAGCTGCCAGTGCAAGTAGAGGCTTTTTCCTATTTACCTCTCCGTGCAGGCACTATTGTCTTCCTCCTCCAGCAGGTCTGCTCGCCTGACTCTAAGCAGCTCCATACTATAGTACCATAATGCTGAGGGAAGGGGCGGAGAGCGCGCAGACCTGCTGGAGGGAGGAAGGAAGGAAATAGTGGGTGCACGAAGAGGTATGATAGAGACTCTGCAAATGGGGTCAGAAGAGCCTCCCCAGCCGTGACCTCCCTGCTCGCTCCCCGTTTGGTAAAATCTAAAGCTCACCCTCCTCTAGAGCTGGAGAGGGAATAAGGGAGATCGCTGCCTGCTTCCTGTGTACCATCAGGACTTTTCATCCCTGCCGCCACATGTGACGAGTGAGTCACGTGTAACCAGACCCAGCCGTCTAGCCTGCCTGCGGCCGTCCGCTGCTAGGAAGTGGAGGAGAGTGCAGGGGAGGCATGAATAGCGCGGTCAGATGCTTTGATATTGCTTGCTCACTGTGTGCACTGCAAACACTTTGCCCTAAAAAAGGGCTGAAATTTTGGCACCCTAGGCCGTGGCCTAGGTGGACTTGCCAGAAATCCGGCCCTGGATGCAGTGGCTACCAAACTTGCTCACCAACTAAAGAAAAAAATCCGGGAGCTAGCAAAAAGAACCGTGGAGATGGAGGACAAAGTGGGCACCGCCACCACGGTGCTTGATGCACACAAAAAAGAGCTAGCAGATATGAAACTGGAATTAACAGACACCAAGCTACATCTGGAGGATTCAGAAAATTTCTCCCGCAGGTGTAACCTTAGAATCCACGGGCTGCCAGAAACTATACTGGATCTAACTTCTACGGCCACAGCCATAGTCCAAGAGCTGACTCCGGCAATCCCAATAGAAAGGCTGGAATTTGATAGAATTCATCGAGCACTGGGACCTAAAAGAGCTGGTGGCCAACCTAAAGATGTCCTTATAAAATTCACTTTCTACAGAACGAAAGAAGCCATTCTACAAGCTGCAAGAGATAAAGAACCGCTAACCTTCCAGGGGCACAATTCTCAAATTTTTGCTGACCTAGTCCCTTCTACCATCTTGAAAAGACGGGCAATGAAGCCTTACACCACCGCTCTCTCGGCACACAGCATTAAATAAATCTTCAAATTAAACTTCAATACTCTGGACGAACATACGCTGTCTCCACGCCTGACGAGGCGCAACAACTTCTAGAACGGCTAAATCTTCTCTTTCCAGCGGATACCAGCAAACCTCCTTCCAGAGGCCAGAAATCGCCCACTCTGCAAGACACCTGGTGCCAGGTTTCCTCGCCCAGAACATCGCCGAGTCCGGCCGCCAACTCGCAGGACACCACCGGAGTCCAAACAATGCTCTTTAGTTTGAATTCAATACCTTCCTAAGGTCAAAGTTTCTTTATTGCCACCTCTGTGTCACAGAGGCGCTATTCGTGCTACTGACGAGCTACTGTTTGTCCCATATTTTATTGCCTAATGAAGCGAGCTGTGCCTGCGAAACGCGTTGCATCTTTTGGGGTACCAATAATAAATTTATTTGTTTAATTCAGACAGTATTTTGAGTCTGCTTTCCGGAGTTTGTCCCCTATTTTATTGCCTGATGAAGCAGGCTGTGCCAGCGAAACGCGTTGCATCTTTTGGGGTACAAATAATAAATGTATTTGTTTAATTCAGACAGTATTTTGAGTCTGCTTTCCGGAGGTAAGTCCACCACTGCCTCCCAGCAAATTTTAAAAATTTTATTACCTTTTATCCTGCTGGCGCCTCTGTTCTCTTACGATAATACTGTGTCCACTCCTGGTGGAGGGGTGACCTACCCCTACTTTCCTGATCTACACAGAGCAACATCTTAATCCTGAGTGAGGACAGGTCTTATCTCCTCACCTGCATCTACAGTGGTTGCCTAAGAGGTAACTCATGTTTGTGAGTATATTCATCTCACACTTACATTTATCCACGGTTTCCAATACATACTACACTATATTGGGCTCTCAGTGTTTCTTATTTAAGTTTCTCCATATTCATCGGGATTTTCCCGACTTTGACCCAAACAAGGTCAAACCCCTTTTCCACTATGACCATTAAACCTACAGATGACACCACAGACTATACCCCCCCCCCCCTCCAGAACACCCCCTACCAGGGTGCACATCTGGATTTCCTTCTCTCCTTTCTTTCCTTTTTTCCTTCTTCCTTCTTCTCCTCTCCCTCCGGCTCTCCATCTCATGGCTGTAACAATATTAGCTCCCTCACAACTTAATACTCTGAGTGCTAACACACTTAAAATATTCTCACACAACGTCCAGGGATTCGGCTCTCCACAAAAGAGATCCAAAGCCTTTAATTACTATAAATCTTGCCAAGCAGACATAGTTTGTCTGCAAGAGACCAGGCTAGCTAAACCTTTTTGCCCCAGATACTTAAGTCACCATTATCCCAATACCTACTTCGCCTGCGCATGTACTAAAGTAAGGGAAGTTATAATAGCTCTCAAGAAAAATCTTCCCTTCATTTGCAATAAAGAAATAGCAGACCCTACAGGCAAATACGTAATCTTTATTGGTACTCTCTATGATCGAGATGTCACAATAGCCTTCTATTATGCTCCCAATGCACACCAGTCCAACTTCTACTCCCATTTTCTACAAGTGGTGTCACAACACGGCTCAGGCCAATTCATTGTAACTAGGGATGGGACGACGAATCCGGCGAATCCACGAATCCCTCGAATATTAGGAAATATTCGAGATTCGTGGACTCGAATCCCGACGCCATTTTCCGTTCGCCGAATCCCGACGCTGCATCGCCGCGCATCCGCCGCTTCCCCCGCTCGCAATTGTCCTCCTCCCGCTCCCCGCAGCCGCCTCCGCTCGCCCGCCGCATAAATAAGATGAAGCAGCCTCTCACCTCCAGCGTGGAGCCCGGAGCGGCAGACCTCCTGCACACTTCCTTATTCCCCCTAGTGACCGGCTCTTACTACGCGTCATCAGTAAGAGCCGGTCAGGTGGCCACTAGGGGGAACTAGGAAGTGAAGGGAGAAGGCTGCTGCTCCGGGCTCCACGCTGATGCTGGAGGTGAGAGGCTGCTTCTCCTTATGTATGCAGGGGGACGAGTGGAGGAGGCTGCGGGGGGAGGGAGGAGGATTACCCAGCTACCTATACTGCAGCCCCCCATAGCCTGCTATCTATACTGAAGCCCCCCATAGCCTGCTACCTATAATAAAGCCCCCCATAGCCTGCTAACTATGCTGAAGCTCCCCATACTGAAGCCCCCCATAGCCTGCTACCTATACTGAAGCCCCCCCATAGCCTGCTACCTATACTGAAGCCCCCATAGCCTGTTACCTATACTAAAGCCCCTATAGCCTGCTAACTATACTGAAGCCCCCCATACTGAAGCCCCCCATAGCATGCTACCTATAATAAAGCCCACATAGCCTGCTAACTATGCTGAAGCCCCCCATACTGAAGCACTCCATAGCCTGCTACCTATACTGAAGCCCCCCATAGCCTGCTACCTATACTGAAGCCCCCCATAGCCTGCTACCTATACTGAAGCCCCCCCCATAGCCTGTTACCTATACTGAAGCACCCCCATAGCCTGCTAACTATACTGAAGCCCCCCATAGCCTGCTACCTATACTGAAGCCCCCCATAGCCTGTTACCTATACTGAAGCACCCCCATAGCCTGCTACCTATACTGAAGCCCCCCATAGCCTGTTACCTATACTGAAGCACCCCCATAGCCTGCTACCTATACTGAAGCCCCCCATAGTCTGTTACCTATACTGAAGCCCCCCCATAGCCTGCTACCTATACTGAAGCCCCCCCATAGCCTGCTACCTATACTGAAGCCCCCCGTAGCCTGTTACCTATACTGAAGCACCCCCATAGCCTGCTAACTATACTGAAGCCCCCCATAGCCTGCTACCTATACTGAAGCCCCCCATAGCCTGCTACCTATACTGAAGCCCCCCATAGCCTGTTACCTATACTGAAGCACCCCCATAGCCTGCTAACTATACTGAAGCCCCCCATAGCCTGCTACCTATACTGAAGCCCCCCATAGCCTGTTACCTATACTGAAGCACCCCCATAGCCTGCTACCTATACTGAAGCCCCCCATAGCCTGTTACCTATACTGAAGCACCCCCATAGCCTGCTACCTATACTGAAGCCCCCCATAGCCTGTTACCTATACTGAAGCCCCCCCATAGCCTGCTACCTATACTGAAGCCCCCCCATAGCCTGCTACCTATACTGAAGCCCCCCCATAGCCTACTACCTATACTGAAGTCCCCCGTAGCCTGTTACCTATACTGAAGCACCCCCATAGCCTGCTAACTATACTGAAGCCCCCCATAGCCTGCTACCTATACTGAAGCCCCCCATAGCCTGCTACCTATACTGAAGCCCCCCCATAGCCTGTTACCTATACTGAAGCACCCCCATAGCCTGCTAACTATACTGAAGCCCCCCATAGCCTGCTACCTATACTGAAGCCCCTCATAGCCTGTTACCTATACTGAAGCACCCCCATAGCCTGCTACCTATACTGAAGCCCCCCATAGCCTGTTACCTATACTGAAGCACCCCCATAGCCTGCTACCTATACTGAAGCCCCCCATAGCCTGCTACCTATACTGAAGCCTCCCATAGCCTGCTACCTATACTGAAGCCCCCCCCATAGCCTGTTACCTATACTGAAGCACCCCCATAGCCTGTTACCTATACTGAAGCACCCCCATAGCCTGCTAACTATACTGAAGCCCCCCATAGCTTGCTACCTATACTGAAGCCCCCCATAGCCTGTTACCTATACTGAAGCACCCCCATAGCCTGCTAACTATACTGAAGCCCCCCATAGCCTGCTACCTATACTGAAGGCCCCTATACCCTGCTACCTATACTGAAGGCCCCTATACTCTGCTACCTATACTGAAGGCCCCTATACTCTGCTACCTATACTGAAGTCTAGGCCCCTATACCCTGCTGCCTATACTGAAGGCCCCTATACCCTGCTACCTATACTGAAGCCCCCCATAGCCTGTTACCTATACTGAAGCACCCCCATAGCCTGCTACCTATACTGAAGCCCCCCATAGCCTGTTACCTATACTGAAGCACCCCCATAGCCTGCTACCTATACTGAAGCCCCCCATAGCCTGTTACCTATACTGAAGACCCCTATACCCTGCTGCCTATACTGAAGGCCACTATACCTGGCTGCCTATAATGAAGGCCACTATACCCTGCTGCCTATACTGAAGGCCACTATACCTTGCAACCTATAGTGAAGGCCCCTATACCTTGCTAGCTATACTGAAGACACCTTTACCTAGCTACCTATAGTGCGGGCAACTATTCCATGGATCGCACAATTCTTATGTGCAGGATTCGTTAGATTCGGGATTCGAAAGGTTCGAGATATTCGAGAACCTTTTTAGATTCGGATCCGGATTCGGATTCGAAGAAATTGTGGATTCGTCCCATCCCTAATTGTAACCAGTGACACTAACGCTACATTGAACACTAAACTAGATAGACAAAGAAACACTACCCTTATTCCATCTACAGATACACCTACATAATATAGATATATGGCAATGGTAGGGATTAGATTGTGAGCTCCTTTGAGGGACAGTTAGTGACAAGATATATATATATATATATACACACTGTACAGCGCTGCGTAATATGTCAGCGCTATATAAATACTAAATAATAATAGTAATAATAATACAGATACTTCTGATGCACAGGGCTCTAAAATTAAACAACTATCAAATAAATGCGGTCTAGTTGATGCCTTGCAAGAACTTCACCCTACAACCAAAGACTTCACCTTTTATTCGCACAACCACTATAGTTTTAGCCGCATCGACCATATTTTTTTGCAGCAACACTACCTACACCTTGTCTCTGGCTTCATACCACCCCTTGGTCTGACCATTCGCCCATCTCCATTTGCTGCTCATTTATACGTCCACTCCATAAAGAATTTCTTTGGTGACTAAATGACTCCATGCTAGCCAGGGAATACTCCCTGAACCGGTTGAAAGACAGAGTCAGAGAATACGTTGACAATAACATAGGCTCTGTGTCTTCTTCCCTGACATTGTGGGAAGCACACAAAACCACAATCCGTGGTTTCCTGATTGGCATGGCAAGCGAAATTAAGCGACAACAAAATCTTAAGATTGAAGACTCTCCTCTAAGATAGATAAAGCAGAACAAGAATGGAAGCAAACTCCCTCCCACATAAACAGACTAATCAGGGATAAGGCTAGAGATGGCTCGAACCTCTGATTTTAGGTTCGCGAACCTCAAACGTGAACTTCCGAAAAAGTTTGAGTTCGCTACACCGCAGGAAGTGACGTCAGTGGAGCGCACGCTGGAACGAGGAAGTGGTGAGTGATCCCCGCCCGTTGCCTCTTACAATAGCTGCAGCCAGCGACGTAACTTTTTAAAGCTGGAGGGGAGCAGAGAACGGGGGACCCAGGCGAGGGAGGGGGGGGTCCGACCCCCCTCCCCGCCGCTAGGCCCAATACCCCCTTCCTGCCCGCTATCCCCTCCAGCTCGGGTGGCCCCCCACACCCACGGCTGGGGGGGGGGGGGGGGGGCGGTGATTTCTTTAAAGATCGCCTCAGGCGGCAAAAAGTCCAGGGCCGGGCCTGATTGGAGGCATAAAGTGCTTTAAAACATCTTACGTGTGTATACATCAATCAGGTAGTGTAATTAGTGTACTAATTACTAGTGAGTTTGATCTGTCAGTTTGAGGACACTGACAGACCAAACTCACTGTGTAACACACTGCAAACAGCTGTTTGTGTGGTGATGGCTGTGCTGCACTGGTGCGCACCATGGCGAGAGTGCAGGAGATGGCGGTTTTCAAGCCCATATGGTCGCCGGGCTGAGATAGCTAAATGACAGAACAACAGTACTCGCCAGCTGATCGAATTTGGTCTGTCCACAATGAAGCAACGACCTTATTATCTTGGGTCAGGTGTGCCCCCCAACACACTCATATAGCCAGTCATTGCTTCATTGTGATACGCAAGCCCCTTCACCGCGGCAAGGTAACGAGCACGAAGGGGAATTGTCACATGTACATGCCTTTTGTTTTGTACTTGCAGCAGCAGTGCAGCCAGAAAAATTAGGCAGGCATGTACACACACCAGAAAAAATATTATTGTTTTTGTTAGCGGCCGCTGCTAGCAGCAGCCTTAAAAATTCAGGAATCCACCTGGAGTCCTGGACCCTGTTGGTGGTGGCAGAGAAGGCAGTCAAGCAGCCTGCAGGAAGAGATGCTGTGTGGGGACTGGGGAATCGGGACCAACTTAGTCTTGCGGCAGGCAGTCACACGGCGTGCAGGCAAAGATGCCTGACTTAGTCTTCGGGCAGGCCTGACCATGCTTTGCAGACCACGTGGTCAGATGGACCACGAGATGACACCACTTGCCTTTCAACATCACGGTACAGTTTGGGTATCGCCTTTTTTGAGAAATAATTGCGGCCTGATATCTTCCACTGCGGTGTGTGGCTTTGCTTTTGTGTGCTGCTTTTCCTCAGGTGGTCATCCCATTGCAGTTTGTGCTTTGTCATCAAGTGCCTTCGTAAGGAAGTTGTCCCTATGCCGGTCTTGGTCTTTCCACGGCTCAATTTTCGGTGGCAGAGTGTACAGATGGCATTGCTCTCATCTGAGGCAGACACACAAAAAAATTTCCACATCGCTGAGCCCTGGGATGATGGCACTTTGGTGGCTGCTGACTGAGTGTTAAGTGGGGTGCCAGAATCAGAGCAGGAGGAGGAAGATATGTCACGGTTCCATGCGGAAGCTGAGGAAGATGAGGTGTTCTGGGTTAAATAGTCATCTACGTCCTGACAATCTTGGAGGTTGATGGAACGTGCCTTCTGAACACTCTACTTTGGCCCAGGGCCGCACGAAATCATGACAGCAGGACCTCGAACAGACCTGCCGGGTGGCCTGCCTCTGCCTGTGTTGTCCATATTGGGGGGATGAAGTGAAAGGTATGCACTGACTTTACTAATACAATGTGCAGTGCAGTGAAAGGTATGCAGTGACTGGCATTACAATACAATGTGCAGCTGTCACACAGGTACAGTGAACAGGTATGCAGTGACTGGTATATAACAACTGCGTGCTGTCACACAGGTGCAGTGAAAGGTATGCATGGACTGGTATTACAAATGTGCAGCTGTCACACACACAGGTACAGTGAACAGGTATGCAGTGATTGGTATATAAAACTGTGTGCTATTACACAGGTGCAGTGAAAAGGTAGGCACTGAATGTGCTGGGCCTGGCACAGTATAGCAATTAGCAAGGGCCAGCTGCGACAGACAGGGCTGTAGATGCAAGTGTCAGTGGGCCACACCCAAAAAAAAAAAAAAACACATCACAACAACATTAGCTCTCAAAAGAGCTGTTTTGGGGTTCTTTTTAGCAATACAGATCAGCATGGAGCAAGCTAACAAGCCTAACTAAGCTTTCGTATCTCTGCAGCAACCTCTCTCCCTTCTCTCTCTAACACAGCAGCACACAGAGTGAGAAAATGTCTGATGCTGCTGCCTATTATAAGGGGGGGTCCAGGAGAGAGTGCAGCCTGATTGGCTGCCATGTGTCTGCTGACTGTGATGTAGAGGGTCAAAGTTTAACCCAATGATGTAATATAGGGGGCGGGTCTAACTCGCATAAAGTTCATGTTCGGTTGCAAATGCGAACCTGTTATGTTCACGCGAATAAGTTCGCATGCAAACCGTTTGGGCCATCACTAGACCAGGCTCGCACAGAGCTAAATTTATTACTTAGACAAAGTGGAGAAACAGTTGCGGTGGCGAGACAGATGTATTATTACAACGTAAATAAACCTTTAACTCTATTAGCTAAGTGCCTAAAAAAAGTCCCCTGCACCCTAACTTACTTTAAGTTCATGACCCCACTGGCCAGGCCACTGCCAACCTCCACAAAATAGTAAATATTTTCTCTAAATCTCTCTCTGACTTATACTCCAATACATCTGAAGTTACGAACACAATATTTTCACCTTCTTAGACCAAACCTCACCTCAGAAACTGCAACCCTTCTCAGTGCCCCGGTCACAGCCCTTGAGGTCCCGTCAGCCATAAAAACCCTTAAAGTCAACAAAACCACTGGTCCTGACGGCTTTTCAGCTCAATACTATAAGAAAACCTCAGATATAATAGCTCCTACTTTAGCTAATTGCTTCAACGAAATGAGAGCAGGGACACTTCCCCCACACAATATGCTCAAAGTTCAAATTTCAATCAGAATCAGAATTTATTTCGCCAAGTACAACAGTGGATTGTACCCGGAATTGGTTTTGGTGCATACAGGGTCGTTGATGAAAAACAAGAAAATAGCACGGTTAAGCATGGTACATACTGTACGTAGATATGGGACAAGCATACATAGGACAACATTACAGTTTGTGCGTACATTTAAGCAGAGCGTCGTATACAGTTAAGCATGGTACATACGTATAAACAATAAAAGCAAAATCAAAAGCAAAAACAGAGAGCATTACAGCATACACGTACAGTTAACGTAATACAAACAGAGCATTACAGAATACACGTACAGTTAACGTAATACAAACATACACTGATAGCAGGAACAGAAAAGAGTAGGACTGGAGGAGCAGCTTGAGAGCTGATATGAGCGCTGCAATTTTCGGCACTGGACGCTACACAGCGCCATGCTCCCAACTACACAGGTGCTACCGATTGTCCACAAAAAGTAGAGAGGAAGCTGGGGGGGATCATGATGGAGGCGGACAGCAGAGTTCACTTGAGCCAGGTTGCTCGAGGAGAAGCGCTCCTAATTTCAAAGTCCGCACGGCTGGGTAATGAGGGTGCAGACACAGTGGGGGCCCTTTGGTGCCAGTGGGCACCTATGCTGGGCAGCAGTGGTGGAGGTGGGGCCTGGGGCCACCCGGGCTGGGCAGCAGTGGTGGACATGAGGCCGGGGGGCACCTCGGCTGGGCAGCATTGGTGGACATAGGGCCGGGTGGGGGGGGCACCTCGGCTGGGCAGCATTGGTGGACATAGGGTCGGGGGGGGGGCACCCTGGCTGGGCAGCAGTGGTGGACAGGCCAGGGGCAACATACCTTCTCTGTGGCTGCGATGGAGCAGCAACAGGCCCTCCATTTACGTGGTGGCAGCGTGGTCGTTCCCATGGTGACTGGGGGAGCCACTGCAGTCAGGCCTCCTCTGCACGTGGAGGGTGTCCCACGTGCCCTTGCTGGACTCTAGGCCCCTGGGTGACCCGTGGTGGAGGGGGTCCGGCAGCCCCAGCAGTCCTGAGCTGCAGACGTGGGGTCACCCGCCCGGTGATGGGGAGGTCTCTAGCGGCGGCCCTGGACGGCTGGTGGTGGCGGCGGGAGCACGTGGCGGCCTCTTCCCAGGTGGCAGCCCCAGACATTCAAGAGCGGCCGAGGGCAGTGTGGAGCCGCCGCTGCCCCTCTCCGTGTGGTCCCCGGCAGGGGAGGCGGAACATATGCAGCGTGAAGGCGGCACTGCGTGCGGAGTCCACTGGCTCCAGAGCGGCGTCCCGGCTCCCCTGGCTGCAGTGATTCCCCGGATAGCGATCCCCACCCCGCAGCGGAGCAGAGCACGCTACCTCCCGATCCTCCAGCAGCCCACGAGGCACCTCCGTGGCCCCTGCATCATCCCCAGGTGGGTGGAGGTGGTCGGGAGGTCGCCAGAGGGGGAGTTAGGGGAAAGGGAGAAAAAATAGACCGGAGGGGGAGTTAGGGGAAAGGGAGAAAAAAAGACCGGAGCCCTGTGGCCGTGGCGTCCTCACCCGGCGCCATCTTAGGTATGTACAATGATCCCCAAGGAAGACTTAGAATGTCATGCAGCCCACCAATTCCACCCTTTTTCTTTAATCAACATAGGGCTCAATTCATAAAACGGTGCTAACTGTTAGCACGCTGTGAAAAGTGCTTCACGTGAAAGTTCACGTGATAACGAATAAATTCCCGTTTTCGCGCAAAAAATGTATCATTAATGTGCGAATGCGAATTTTTGCGCTCGAGAATAGTTTTCCGTGTGCAAACTGTTTTTCACGCTAAAACGCGCAAAAAGCCGTGCTAACAGTTGTGCTAACAGTTAGCACCATTTTGTGAATCGAGCCCATAGACTTTAAACTATTAGGCAAGATCCTGGTCCTGAGACTGAACACTGTTCTCCTGGCTCTCATTCACAAGAACCAGGTAGGTTTTGTTCCAGGACGACAAGCAGAGGACGTTATTAGGTGAGCTATACTTCTAGCCCACATCCCTAGGGTTGCTTTAGCATTAGACATTTTCAAAGCCTTCAATACCCTATCCTGGTCATGCCTAAAACAAACCTTAAGCAAGTAGGGTCTGGACTCATACTTCCTTAACTGGATTAAGGGCATATACTCTCACAGCATCTGTGCGGTACGCAGGACACAGTTCAGAAACCTTTTCAATAAAGAGAGGTATAAGGCAGGGCTGCCCCTTGTCTCCCCTGCTCTTTATATTAGCCCTAGAACCTTTTGCATGCTCTCTCAGAGAGAACATAAATATTAAAGGAATAGAAAGGGCAGGAATCCACCATAAAATCTTAATGTTTGCGGACGATACCCTGCTATTCCTTACACAACCTCATATCTCAATCCCGAATGCCCTTCAAGCGTTCGACCATTTGCCAAAATATCCGGGCTCCACATCAACGTTGCAAAGTCTAAGGCTATGAGTAGATATTTAGAGCCACAACGTCGCAAAGCCCTTAAATAATCAAGCCCCTTTCAATGGGTCCAGGCTAGCAGCCAAGATAAGCCAACTAACACGTCTCTTTCAACCCGATGACACTCCCCTTTGGGTCTTTCTTGAAATTCCTGATAGTGCACCTCTACTCCCTAGCACCCTACTTTGGCTTCCTTATAAGCTGAGACCCCCCACGATTAGTCCTCCCTTGTTGCACAATTTACAATCTGCTAATCTGCAGTCGCCCCATTTACCTCTTCTACCATTAACTGGTAACCCTCTTTTTTGCCTGGTCCAGATACTCCCTGAGCTTTTTCTGGTGGACTACTCATGACCTAACACATGCGACCCACTTCCTTACTTCCAAAGGTATTTGTACTTGGTTGGAACTTCAGGGAAAACACCAAATCTCTAAAACAGAATTCTATTGTTTCCTCCAAATCATACATTGAATTACCACTACTAAAAGATAAAACTCCCCCTCTGTACCCTACCCCATATGAAAACATCTGCCTCCGCCTCCCCAACTCCTGAGGACTAATATCCACAATCTACTCTTTCCTCACACGCTCAAAACGGCCAATTCAACATGCCTATGCCCAGGGCCGGATTTGTACATTTTGCCGCCCTAGGCCAACAGTTAACAACCGCCCCTCCCCCTCGTGTGTACACGCACAATCCTCTATAATAATTCCCGTGTCTCTGCGTCCGTGTGTGTGTTGTACGGACAGCCTTGACACAGGGAGCAGGACGGGCCAGGGGGCCAACGGCCATATGCTGTATGGCGGTGGCGGCGCTCACAGGGGAGGGGAGGAGAGGAGGCTCCAACACAGACCTAGAGCCCATTTGTAAACGGGCTTAGGTCTACTAGTGGTGTATAAATACATAATAATAATAATATGGTAGGACATTAGACTATGACTGTGGTAGGATTAGAGTGTGAGCTCCTCTGAGGACAGTCAGTGACATGACTATGTACTCTGTAATGTGCTGCAGGAGATGTCAGTGCTATATACAGTAAATACATAATAATAATATGGTAGGACATTAGACTGACTATGGTAGGATTAGATTGTGAGCTCCTCTGAGGACAGTCAGTGACATGACTATGTACTCTGTATTGTGCTGCAGGAGATGTCAGTGCCATATAAATACATAATAATAATATGGCAGGACATTACACTATGACTATGGTAGGATTAGATTGTGAGCTCCTCTGCGGACAGTCAGTGACATGACTATGTACTCTGTAATGTGCTGCAGAAGATATCAGTGCTATATAAATACATAATAATAATAATATGGTAGAACATTAGACTATGACTATGGTAGGATTAGATTGTGAGCTCCTCTGAGGACAGTCAGTGACATGACTATGTACTCTGTAATGTGCTGCAGGAGATGTCAGTGCTATATACAGTAAATACATAATAATATGGTAGGACATTAGACTATGACTATGGTAGGATTAGATTGTGAGCTCCTCTGCGGACAGTCAGTGACATGACTATGTACTCTGTAATGTGCTGCAGACATTGTTAGCACTATGTACATGCATTTTAATACTATGGTAAACGTTAGGGTAGGGATTAGATAGTGAGTTCCTGTAAGGGCAAAATGTAGAGAGATGAAGGAAGACTAGCCAGAGAGGAGGAAAGGATAGAGATGGGGAGGGAGGGAAAAGCAAGAGAGATGGCCAAGATGGGAGAGGAAAAGAGAGGGAGAGAGGGAAGAAGATGGGGAAGAGAGGGTATAGATTGCCATATCCTCTCCTGGACACAACATGTAAGGAAAGTGAAAATAGTGCAGGAGGAAAGGAGATGTTTCACATGTCCCACTGGAGCGACTGTAAATGGGCAATAAATCTGGCAGGACAGGCTGAGACAAAGCATCCAGCAGCAGCAGCGGGCAAGTCTGCTTAACTTCAGTTTATTGCAGTTGTTGGTTTGTTTACTTACTTACAGGTCATTCAGATCTGTTTCATAATGACTTGTGCAGAGCTTCTGTTCTCGCGGCCTTGCCGATGTGACCGCTGGCCCCTCTGCCCGTTCCTCAGATGTCAGTAACATATTGTCCTGCTCGCCTCTTATTTACAGACCCCCTCACTACACTCACTGCACTGCAGACACAGATCATCAGCGTGGCGTCTCACAGTGATGAGAGTGTGAGCGATGCCCAGTGATGACAGCTGTATACAGGAAGTCATCAGTGCGCAGCACTCATTCACTCAGCATTGTGATCTGATGATCTGCAGGTCTGTGTATGAAGAGCAGCAAGTGAGGGGGAAGCTCTGAAGGAGAGACAAACAGAGCAATATGTCACTGACATCATGGGGCGGGTAGACGGGCCAGCGGTCAGGAAGTTGCAGGAGAACACAACCGAAGCGCCACACACAAGTAATTATAAAAACAGCTGATCTGCTTTCAGCTGAAGCCCCGCCCCAGCTGAAGCCCCGCCCTAGGCCAGTGCCTATTTGGCCTGCCCACAAATCCGGCCCTGCCTATGCCACTAGATGGGAATCTGAGCTTGTAGAATCCAAAGACAGGGAAGACTGGATAGACATCTGGAGCAGAATTTCCTGCTGCTCCAGTAACCTACATACAATTGAAGCAGCCTACAAACTCATGACCAGATGGTACCTGGTCCCAGGCTAGGATAGCCAAGGTCTTCCCTTCAGCCAGCCCCTTTTGTTTTAGGGGATGTAGAGTAACAGGAGACATGCTTCACACATGGTGGTCTTTCCCCGCCTTATCAGATTTTGGAGCCAAGTTTACAAGTTACTGACTGCACTCTTTCACAAACCGATTCCCAAGAATCCCTGGCAGGCACTTCTACATGAGATAATTGATATACTTACCTATCACCAAAATAAACTAGTTACCCGAATATTCTCTGCAAAAAAAACCTCTGTGAACTTTGAGGAAATCAAGGCCCAAATGAACTCCTATATTGTTAACAAAAAGCTCACTAGCATCTTCTGTGATACCCATAAGAAATGTGAAAGAATCTGGAACCCCTGGATTCAGCTTGAGCACCCCGCTATGGAGGAAACCTTGATCACTAGGCTATGAGATGGATCCCACTCTACTCTTCTACTATCTTTCCCTACTTTTCTCACCTTCCTTCTTTCCTAGAATCTTCTCTTTCCTCTCCCTTACCCCTTACTCTTATTACATTAGCTCACCCACTAGCATGCCCTGCCTGCTTTATAGTGCAGACTCCCATGGCACTCTCCCTGGCCAACATCTCCCATTCTGGCCAGGATCCCCTCCACTCCCTACTCCACACACAGCATGCTCCAGATAGCTGGTTATATACCTCTGGATCACATGAGCCCATCAGTAATCATCCCCCCCACCCTGTCTTCACGTTGGTTTTTAATGTTTTCCATTAATCTCCTCCCCAACTCCCCCACCCCTCCCTCTCCCCTTTCCCGGGGTTCCCCCCTTTTTTATTTTTGTTATCTCCCTTCTGGTACCTACAACTCTGCACGGTTACTCATGCACGAACCTCGGACTCCTATATCCAACACTGATTCAGAATATTCAATACCTTTCTCACTGCATTGTACATTTGGTTCAGGTTCCTCTGTTTGTTGACAGTAATACTCCAACACATTGTTACCTTATTGTCTTCCCATGACAACTATGTTAAGACTTCATGCTTTGTTATCTTTACGTTACAAAATTTCAATAAAAAAACTTTGAAAACAAAAAAGAAAATGTTGACTGTATTACACTCCTAAAGGGTGGGAACTCAATGACGGATGACCAAGGTAGAGTGGAGTTATAAAAAGCTTTCTTTGCTTCTGTCTTCACAAGGGAGACATTGCTGTTGCAAATTACAGATGCGGAAGGGTCTCAATCTTCCAATTGTAATATTAAATACTTAACGCAGGAAGAAGCGAAGGCAAAACTAAATTAAAAATAGATAAGGCACCTGGCCCGGATGGCATACATCCTCGGGTCCTAAGGAAATAAAGTTCAGTTATCGATAAACCCCTTTATCTTATATATTGTGACTCTCTTGCAACTGGCAGAGTTCCAATAGATTGGCGTACAGCCCACGGTTTCCCATTATTTAAGAAGGGCGAAAAATCAGATCCAGGACATTATAGACCTGTAAGCTTAACATCAGTTGTATGCAAACTATTTGAGGGGTTACTAAGAGATACTATACATGACTTCATAGTAGAAAATAATCTTATTTCTCAGCCTCAGCATGGGTTTACTAAAGACAGGTCTTGTTTAACTAACGTCAGGGGCGTAGGGATCGCCATAGCAACCATAGCAATGCTATGGAGCCCGGCTGGCCCTACGCCACAGGGGGGCCCGCAGCTGAAAATTACTCTGTAGTTCCGGCCAGGGACTCTCTTCACAAGTGATTGGCTGCTGTTCTCTTGTTCTGCCCCTCTCCAGTCGCATCAGCCAATCAGATAAGGGAAGGCTCTCAGGCATTTGAACTCCAGCGCGCCAGTTTGACATCACCAGGAGACAGGATAGGATAGATTACATGCTGCCACAGCTTCCCGGAGGAACATAGCCATCATCAGCACACATTCAGCATGCAGTGCACTGTCCTGAACAGCACAGGAGTGCACTGCTGCTGCTGAGAGAGAAAGGCTCCACAGACATGTGCCTGACAGCATGCAGCCCTGCAATGTCTGCTAACTGTGAGTACTAATTCTATGGCACGCTGACAGGCTGTGTGCAGAGAACTCACTCTGCACAGAGATGGGGGAGGGAGATAGACGTCTGGGTGCAAACAGAGAGAGGCTACTAAGGAAGTCTGTAGCAGCCAGTGGTCAGTTATCTCCTTTTTCCTGCTTCTTCTCTTCCTGGTCTTCTTTTCTTTCTCTCTCCCCAGCTGTATTTTGCCTCTCTACTGTCTCTCTCTTGCTCTCTTCCTGCTATCTCTCTATGCCTGTTAGCTATCTTTATCTGCCAGCCATCTCTCTGCCATCTCTATCCGCCAGCTGTCTCTCTCTGCTGTCTTTATCTCTGCCTCTTAGCTGTCTCTTTGCCCCTCAGATGTCTCTCTCTTCCATCTCTGTCTGCCAGCTGTCTTTCTCTCTCAGATGTCTATCTGCTTCTCTGCTCTCTCCCCCCCCCCCTTCTCTCTTTCTCTCTCTCTCTCTCTCTCTCTCTCTCGCTGTCTCTGCCTCTCTGCTGTCTCTTTCTCTACCATTTCTATCTGCCAGCTCGCTCTCTCCCCTGTCTCGCTCTCTATCTGCCAGCTGTCTCTCTTTGCCATCTCTATCTGCCAGCTGTCTCTCTGCTGTCTCTCTTAGCTGTCTATTTAGCACTGCTGTCTTTCTCTCTGCCTCTTAGCTGTCCCTCTGCCCCTCAGCTTTCACTCTCTTCCATCTCTGTCTACCAGCTGTCTTTCTCTCTCAGCTGTCTATCTGCCTCTTTCTCTCTCTCTCTCTCTCTCTCTCTCTCTCTCTCTGCCCCTCAGATGTGTGTCTCTGCCATCTATATTCGCCAGCTGTCTCCCTTTCTGCTCCCTCCCTTTCTGCTGTCTCCATCCCTTTCTCCCTCTCTCTCTGCTGCCTCTGCCTCTAGCTGTCTTTCTGCCCCTCAGCTGTGTCTCTTTGCCATCTCTATCCGCCAGCTGTCTTTCTGCTATCTGCCTCAGCTGTCTCTCTGCCCCTCAGCGGGGCCGGTTTAAGCAACAATGGGGCCCCAGGGCAAAATAAACCTGGGGGGCCCCCCCAACATATACCCCGGAACAAAAATCGGCATTAGGGGACCTTTTTTGCAGCTGGTATAGTCAGGGTGTGAAGTCCCAATCGGTCGGAGCTCCACATTCTGGCTATCCCAGCCTGCATGGGGAACAAGGGGTTAAAAAGTTTCAGGAGGGGGGACCCCACATAATTTTTTTTTTTTTTTAAATTCCCACACTCTAAACATAAAAAAAATAAAAATTGGGAAAATAGGAAAAAATGCCAGGGATCTTCATACAGCCATATTGCGGCTGTATAGCGATTCCTGGCCAAAGCGCTGCGGCTGCGCATAGACCCCCTGGAAACCCCGTCAGGAACTTTATTGCGCTTTCGTTTGAAGCATGTAAAATTACACTACCGTTAGGTTTGCTACTAAAAGTGACATTTACCGCATTTAAAAGTATACTTTTTTCCTTCGAAACTTTAAAATCGATTTTCTCAAAAACTATAAGGTCTTTTTGAAAAATTGTTTTGTCCTCTTATTCCTAATGATCTCCTTAACATATCCTGCAAATTTAGGGTTTCTAGCATTTAAGGTGGATTTGCTATTAACCATTAAAGTCGGTAGGTTTTTAAATGTGTATTTTTTTTCCTTTGAAACTGTAAAATCGATTTTCTCAAAAACTATAAGGCCGATTTGAAAAAAAATTTTTTCCTCTTGTAGCTACTGGGGGCCCCAACAAGCTCTGGGGCCCTGGGGCAGCTGCCTCCTTTGCCTTAATGGTAGCGCCGGCCCTGCCCCTCAGCTGTCTCTTTGCCCTCTAAGCTGTCTCTCTCTTCCATCTCTGTCTGCCAGCTGTCTTTCTCTCTCAGCTGTCTATCTGCCTCTCTTTCCCTCTTCCCCTCAGATGTGTGTCTCTGCCATCTCTATCTGCCAGCTGTCTGTCTCTGCTGTCTCTCTCTCTTTCTACCATTTCTATTTGCCATTGCTCTCTCTCTCCTGTCTGTCTCTCTCTCTCTCTGCCTCTTAGCTGTGTCTCTCTGCCATCTCTCTGCTAGCTGTCTCTATCTGCTATCTCTCTCAGCTGTCTATCTGCCTCTGCTGTCTTTCTCTCTGCCTCTCCAAAAAAGCTTTATTGGCAGGACCAAATACATTTAGCATTGCCAAAGCAAAATAGAACATTAACGGGGGGGGGGGGGGGGGATTGTGGGAATAAGGGAAGGACATGGGTATACAGTCCATAGGAGGATGTACGGGATGGTATGGGGGGGATAGGGTATATAGTCCATAGGGGAGGGGGGTATAGGCATACAGTCCATAGGGGAGGGGAGTATGGGGTTATACAGTCCATGTGTTATCATGTTCCTCTCAGTTGGTGGCAGGCCGTGACATATCGGGCAGCTATTTGCACAGTTTCTTCCTCTTCCCCCAGTATGATATAGAGTTTCCTCTCCTCATCTTTGGAGGTGAAATCTGCAATGTGGGCGGAGAGTCTTTGGAAATGGGCGGTCCTCAACGGTGTATATTTGCTGCAGTGTAGCAGGAAGTGGGCCTCATCCTCCAGGACCCCCTGGTCACATTGCCTGCACAGTCTCTCCTCCCGGGGCTTCCATGTCTGTCTGTGTCGTCCTGTCTCTATCTCCAGGTTGTGGGCGCTCAGACGGTACAGGCTCAAGGCCTGTCTATCTTTGTGGTGGTGCAGCCTTTCCAGATATGGGGCCATTGTGTACTCCCTCTGTAGTGATTGGTAGATAGTGAGTTTCTGGGAGTTCTTTATGTCACTTCTCCATTCCTCTATGTATCGGTCCTTGCAGCTTTCTATCATTCCTTTTATTTGGGCTTTTGTCAGCCTGTGTTGGTGGTCTTGGCTGGGCTGGCTCTTGACGTTTTGTTTCAGAGAGCGTGGTATGGCCTCCCCACCCTGGCTCAGTGAGGCTTTATGGTGGTAAGTGCTGGGGTTGCTGCTCTGTATATGCGCCCAATATGAGAGCGCCCTCTGCTGGATAGTCAGCCATAGTGGGAATCTGCCTAGCTCTGCCCGGCAAGCTGAGTTCGAAGTGCTGCGATGGACTTGGAGAAGATACTTGCAGAACTCTAGATGGAAGATTTCTGTTGGGCTGGAGTCCCATTTTGATTGGTCAGGGTAGGTGACCGGGCCCCATACCTCACTGCTATAGAGCAGGATTGGGGTGATGATGCTGTTGAATATCTTTACCCAGACTCTCACCGGTGGTTTTAGGTGGTAAAGTTGCCTTCTGATGGCATAAAACGTTCTGCAGGCTTTTTCCTTCAGGGCCTCTACTGCTGGTTTAAAGCTCCCAGTTTGGTTAATTTCCAGCCCCAGGTAGGTGTAACTGTTTGTGGTCTCCAGTGGGCAGCCATTTAATATAAATGAGGAGGTGGGCATTTTTAGATTTTTTTCTCTGGAACACCATCACTTTTGTCTTCTTTGGGTTGATGGGCAGTGCCCATGTGGTGCAGAAACTCTCCAGTACTGCCAGGCTGTCCTGTAGGCCCCTTTCTGTTGGGGAGAGCAGCAGGAGATCATCTGCATACAGCAGGAACTTCACCTCGTGGTCATGCAAGAGGAGGCCTGGTGCTGGGGAGGATTCCAGGGCTACAGCCAGTTGGTTAATAAATATGTTAAAGAGCGTTGGGCTCAAACTGCAGCCCTGCCTGACTCCTCGACCCTGCTTGAAGAACGCGCTTCTCTTCCCGTCCACTTTCACACTGCATTGGTTCCCAGTATATGAACTCTTGATGACATCATAGATTCTACCTCCTATTCCGCTCTCTAGGAGTTTTAGGAAAAGGCCTGGGTGCCACACCGAGTCAAACGCCTTCTTAAAATCCACAAAGCAAGCGTGTATTTTGCCGCGTGAGCTGTGGACACGGGTCTTGATAAGGCTGTGCAGTGTGTAGATGTGGTCGGTTGTGCGGTGGTTTGGCATGAACCCAGCTTGGCTTTTGCTGAGTACGTCCTGCTGTGTGAGGAAGGAGAGGATCCTTTTATTGATGATGCTGTTAAACAGTTTCCCCAGTGTACTGCTGACACAGATTCCTCTGTAGTTTGCTGGATCGTATCTGTCCCCATTCTTGTAGATGGGTGTTATGAGGCCTTCACTCCAGGCCTGAGGAAAGGAGCCCGCACTCAGGATAAGGTTGAAAAGTCTTGCGAGTGCCTCATGTATGTCCGGGGGGCTGTATTTGATCATCTCTGACAGGATGCCATCGGTACCGCTAGCCTTCTTACATTTTATCAGCTTTGTTCTTTCTCTTATTTCCTCCATCGTGATTGGTGTATCCAGGGGGTTTTGAAAGTCCTTGATTGTCTCCTCCATGTCCTTCAGCTTTGCGGCTATTTGTTTCTGTTCCGGGGTTTGGGCATTTTCTGGGATGTCTTTGTAGAGGTCCCTGAAGTAGTGGAGCCAGATGTGGCCATTTTGGATGTGTAGAGGGCTTTTCTTGGGCTTTGTCCCAATGTGGTTCCAGGTCTCCCAGAATGAGTTGTCTTGGAGGGAGTCCTCCAGCTGTTGGAGTTTGTGGGAGATGTGGCTCTGTTTTTTCCACCTGAGGGTGTCTTTGTATTGTCTCTGTAGGTGGTCATGGGCTTCCCTTAGGTCCTGGTTGTTGGGGTCTCTGTGCTTTTGGTTAGAGGCTGCCCTTAGAGAATTACGTAGAGCCTTGCACTCACTGTCAAACCATTTTTGGGACTGTTTATTTGTGGATCTCTTAAAGTTGGTCTGCTTGAGGCCGGCGAGTACTGCCATGTTATATAAGATGTTGCTGAAGTCCTTCACTGCATGGTTGACACCTTGTTTGTTTGGTTCATATAGGTTGGTATGAAAGTTTGTCAGCAGTTCTTGGATTTTAGCAGTGTTGGTCATGTTGGTGAATTTGATGGCAGACTCTTTGGGCCATTTGAAGGATGGTGGCAGCTTGTAGAGACCGTTCTGGTGAGGTTGCTGTGTGGTTGGTTTATCGGTGGATTTCAGGTACAGCAGGATTTGGTTGTGGTCTGACAGGTGTGTTTCAGGGGTGACTATGAGGGCATTGATGTTTATGGGGTCTGTGTCTGTGACAGCATAATCTACCACACTGCTGCCTACATGTGAGTTCATAGTAAATCTCCCAAGAGAGTCACCCCTGGTTCGCCCATTCATTATGTATAGGCCGAGGCTCCGGCACAGGTTCAACAGGGCTTTCCCACTTTTGTTTACTGTCTTGTCATAGCTGTTTCTTGCTGTCTGCATTGGTTCCTGGTAGTAGCTCTCTCCTCCAAGTATGTATGTGTTTCCCTCAGAGGTCAGATAGTCCTTCTCTGTGCCTGTTCTAGCGTTGAGGTCTCCATAGATGAGCACTCTGCCCTGAGACTGGAAGTGGCTGGCTTCTCTTTGTAGGACCTCATAGATGTCAGGTTTGTAGTAAGGGGACTCTGTTGGGGGGATGTATGCTGCACACAGGTACATGTCAGACTGAGAGGTGAGGATGGAGCTGTTTATTTTGATCCAGATGTGGCTGTCTCCTCGTTTGATTGCTTTGATGTGCTCTGTGAGCTCCTCCTTATACCAGATTAGTATGCCTCCTGAACGGCGGCCCTGTTTAATGTTCCTGTTTTTCTGGGCAGATATGGAGAATTCCCGGTACCCCATGGGTACGAAAGATTCATCCTCTGCCCGGGTCCATGTCTCCAGGAGGATTTGGATATCAATGTTTTCAAGTCTCTTTTTAAAGTCTGGATCATTTGTTTTGGATCCAAAAGCTGAGGCGTTCAGCCCTTGGATGTTCCAGCTACTGATGATAAGGGATGTCATTTTGAGTCGGTTTACCTTGTAATGAGCAGAAATTTTCATAGGACTCAGTATTTTCAAGGGGAGGGTGGACACTGTTGTGGGTGTCACCTCAATCTGCTTTGTATATTGATAAGCAAAGTTCTGATTTCCGCCATGATGCTACTCTCTGTCGCTTTGTGTTGCCATTGTGGGGCAGGCTGTTTCCTACATGTTTGCCATGCTTGTGGGCTCACTCTCTGGTGTTGGGACATTGTGGTTTTCTGTCTGATTGTTGAGTTGGGGCTTTCTTGGAGTCTCTGGGGTCTAATTAGCACCATGTCTTTTAGTTCCTTTGCTAGGCGGCTGACTCCTTGTTTGTCAAGGTGCTTGTTGTTGTACAGATGGTCGGTTGTGATTGTAGTGTGCTGTGCCAGTTGTATGTCTGGTGAGGATCTGAGACTGGAGGCCAGCTTTGCATTGATCTGTTTAATTGTCTGGTGAGGAATGTCTCTTCTTGGGAGCAGGGAAGAGAGGATAATCTTTGTGCTGGGGAATTTCTGCTGTGCCCTTTTAACCAGTTGTGACAGTTTGTATGTGATGGTTTCTTGGTCTGTGGTGTTTTCTTGTATAATGTCATTGGTGCCGGTGTGCAGGATGAGATGTTTTGGGTCGGTGAAATAAGGCTCATTAATGACCTGTGTTACTTGTTCAATAGTTGAAGTGATGATTTTGATGGCATGCATCCCTGGAAAGAGTCTTCTTATGTCCAGGTATTTTCCATTAGAGTCTATAACCAGCACAATGTCAGGACTGCGATGTTTATAGGAGCCATTTGCTTGGTGTTGAGGCTTGGGCTGTGGGTTGTTGGATGAGGCTGTGTTGGCATTATTTGGAGAGGGGGCTGGATGGCTGTGATTGTCACTGGTCTCTCGGGTGATTATTGTATCCTGTGTGTTGTGCGGAGCACTGTCTTTGGTCGGCATAGGTTTTGTGGGGGCCTTTGTGCTTTTTGTTGTCTCCTCTAACTTTTGTGGCTGTTTTAATATTTTTAATTTCCTGATCTCCTCTTTAAGTTGTGAGCTTTCCTCCTGTAGTTTTTGTAGGGAAATGTTGATATCATGCAAGGCTGCAGTGTGCTCAGCTTTCATCCTGGCTATTTCTTCTCTCAGTTGATCATTTGCATTTTTCACACCTTGGCTGCTTTTCCTTTCTTCCCTGAAAAGGGTGAAGTCTCTTTCTAATTGGGACAGACAGTCTCTGAGAGTCTCCAGGGAGGGGTGTGAGAAGCCTGGTGTCTGGTCTCTGGAGAGGGGCTGTTGTTTTGGAAATTGGTCTTCAGCCTTCTCTCTGGGAGCAGTCCTTGCAGATGATTTACGACCATTGTTTGTGTTGACAGAGTTTGTCTGGTTTTCTTTAAAGTTAATTGCAAGTCTTTCAATATCAGGATAACGCTTTTCAAATATATTTAAATAACGTTCTGCCCCCTGGATCAAGACACTGCCATTGTGGTATACAGTTACTGTAAGTGTAGTAACCTCTGGGTCCTCCTTGTCTTTTATTCTGATTTGTCTCCCATTCGTGATGCCATTTTTTTTAATGCTTTTTTCAAATGTTTCACAGATGGCAGTATGCCAGGCTTGGGTGTCATGTGTAAAAAATATCAGGTTTGTTCTTACTCTAGGGTTAGAGGAATAGTCAGCAAACAGAGTCTCTGGCATGCTTTTAGTTAGCTTCAGTCTTTCTTCTTTCTTTGCATCAT